>NC_056739.1:1481538392-1481585892 GCF_019279795.1 Protopterus annectens
CTCACTGATCAATCATGTACTATGTTCTTAGTGTTTCACTGTTGCAGTCATTACATTTGGGTAGAATTCCAAAGCTAAAGATGGGAGGCTGGAACTAAATAGCACTGGAAGCGGCTATAAAGCCCTGCAGAATTGTAGTGGCAAAGCCTGCCCTGGACTTAGAGAAGAGAGGCAAATGATAATGCTTTGTAAAGGTATGAACAGAGCCCCAGGTAGCAGCTTCTAGAATGTCTTTGGTTGGCACCCCTCTGAGAAAAGCTGCTGAGGCAGATGCAGCTATGGTGGAATGTGACCCAATTCCCTTGGGCACCGGTTTACCATGATGCAAGTAGCAGAAATGAATGCAGTGGCTTATCCACTTTGAAATAGTCTGCTTTGAAATAGCCTTACCCTCTGATCCTGCAGCAAATGCCACCAGTAGCTGCTCACTTTCTTAGAGATTTGGTCCTGTTTAAGTAAAATCTTAGTTGTCTGTGTACGTCCAAGGAATGCAGAATCCGCTCCCCCTTGTTCTGTGGATTTGGGTAAAAAGTTGGCAGGTGAATAATTTGGTTAAGAGCCACACTGGATAGCACCTTAGGCATAAAGGATTAGCCCTGAGGGACACCCTGTACAGGTAAAAAGTAATACAAGGCTTCACAGCCATGAGGGCCTGTAGTTCTGAAACCCTTCTTGCTGAAGTGACTGCCAGAAGGAAAGCTGTTTTCCAAGATAAAATCTTTATATCCGCAGTAGCTGCTGGTTCATATGGAGGCAGGGTGAGTTTTTCAAACACAAAACTGGAGGTCCCATGCAGGAGTTGGTGATCTTCTGGGAGGCCTTACATTTTTGGCCCCTCTAAGATACTGTTTTAGCAGAGAATGAGAAAAGATGGGAGGCTCTGTGTTGTAATGAGCCGAGATGGCAGAGGCATGAATTTTTATTGATGAAAAAGATAGGCCCTTGTCAAGCATCTCAGTCAAGTATTGTAAAATCTGAGGAATATTTGGCTTTGCTGTGTCTGTTCCTTGTGCTTGGTTCCAAGCACAGAATCTCTTCCATTTATCAGCATAAGATTTTCTAGTACTAGGCCTTCTGGCTTCCAATATGACATCCATCACAGGTTTACTGAGGGGTTGTTTGAATAATTACATGATTAGCCATGCTGCCAGGTTTAGAGTTTGGAGCGGATTGTGCAGAATTTGATTGCTCTGCTGAGACAGTAGAGGAAGTATTTGAGGCAAGTACCAAGGAGGGAGTTGAGACATATTCCTTAGAATTGGGTACCAGTGCTGGCAAGGCCAGTCCGGGGCAATTAGGATCATTTTTGTTTTTTCCTGTCTGACCTTGGAAGAAGAGACAGAGGTGGAAAGGCGTAGACTGATGGTTTTTTCCAACTGAAGGATAGGGCATCCACTTTCCATGCTTGTCTGTTATAAGTCCTTGTGCAGAATTTGTCCAGTTGATAGATTTATTTGCCTCTCCACAAAATTATGTCCAGACACCCCCATTTCTCTGTTACCATGCTGAAGACTTGTGGATCCAGTTTCCACTCGTGAGGGCTCATAAGATTTCTGCTTAGGTTGTCTGCCAAAGTATTTTGTTTTCCTGGCAGGAATTGAGCTTGAAGATGTACTTGCTAAGTCAAGGCTGTGTCCCAAAATGCCATGGCTAGTCTGCAAAGGGGGTAGGAATGTGTACCTCCCTGCTTGTTTATGTACCACATAACAGTGGTGGTGTCTGTCTTTATCAGTAGTTATCCTGGATGAATTAAGTCCTTGAAGGCTGTCAGGGCATTCTGAACGGCTAACATCTCTTTCTGGTTGATATGCAGAAGCAATAACTGGAGCTAGGAACTTTGTAAATACATTGGGCGCAGTAGATAAGCCAAAGGGCAGGGCAGATAACTGATAGTGCGTGTAGCCTGCTTTGAAGCGTAGGTATCTTCTGCAAGATTCCCTGATTGGGATGTGCAGGTATGCTTCTTTTAAATCTAGTGTTGCCAACCAGGCATCTTTGCCTAGCATAGGAATTAATTGGTGTAGAGTTAGCATCTTGAATTTTGGAATCTCCAAAAAAGTGTTTAGAGTAGACAGGTCCAGGATAGGATGCCATAAATTGTCTTTTCTGGGTATCAGGAAAAGTCCCGAGTAGAAACCTTGTCCCTTTTCCTCTACTGGTACCAGCTGAATAGCCCCCATGCTCAAGAGAGGAAGTACTTGTTTTTGGGCCTCTGCTCACTGATTTGGGGGTAGGTCCGGCCACCCACTTGGTGCTGGCAACGTGTGGAAGTGAAATTTGTATCCCTGGGACACTACATTTAAAACCCATTTGTCCTGGGTAATGAGTTCCCAATTCTTTGCATGAAGAGCAATATTTCACCCCAAAGGGGCAGTCAGATAAGTGCTTGGAAATTTTAAAAGGAAGTCATTGAGACAGTTTACCATAGGGGGGAGTCTTATTATTCACTGAATTGGAAGTGGAGGCCCCCCACTGCTTAGTTTTATGAGTGCCCTGGGACTGAAACTTGGGGTTTTTGCTGTATCTGGGTTTGGCTTGAAAAGACCTGGAAGGGACTGGAAAGGACCAATTCTTAGAGGGCCAGTGCCTATTAAATCTAGGAGGCTGAACTTGTAAAAAAAAAAATCTAACAGTTTGCATAGATTTAGCTTCATCTTCCATCTTTTTAAGAACTTCCTCAGCCTTGTGGCCAAACAGGGGGTCCTGATTTAAAGGAGCATCCAACAATTTAGCTTTAACATGATCAGGCAAAGATTGCTCCTTAAGCCAAGCATGCCTTCTGAGCACAGACCCAGTAACAGCAGCCCTGCAAGAGGCCTCTAATGAATCAAAACCACATTGCAAAGTATGTTTTCCAACTTGTTCGGCAGAATGCATTAAATCCTGTAATTCTTTATTTTCCACACAGTCAGGAATCAACATTTTCTGTTTAAGCAGTCCAATAACATGTTGCTGATACTTTAACATATGAAACTAGCAGTTTAAAGCCATAATGGCCAAGGTTGCAGAAGTGTAAACCTTCTTACCTCATCTATCCAGCGCCCTGGAGTCTCTATCAGAAGGGGAAGGATTTTTAGCAGTAGAAGCTTTAATGCCCTTGGGTTCCTGTGAAATAGTCTCTGGATCTGCAATAGGATTTTTGAAAAGGAACTTGTGGGACTCACGGACCCTGTAGTATCAGTCAGGTTTTCTGGGAGCAGGAGGCAGGGAATCAGGGGTCAAACTAGATTCCGAAAAAGCATCAACAATATCTAGTACAGAAGGAATAGCTGAAGGCCTATTCTGAGGTATGAGTAGGAAATCCCCAAGCCTCTTTTTTGAATCAGAAAAAACTGGCTTTCCCGGTAGAAATGCTCCCTTAGAGTATGTAAGGTTTCCTCAAAAGAAAAATCCTCTGGATGGGAAGCTGAGGGAATAGAGTCCTATGCATCAAAATCTTCATAAGGTAAGGGCAAATCCAGATCAGAAGAACCAGAAAAAACAGAATCTTTATCAGAAGATTTATAACAAACTTCAGTCCTAGGCCTCTTAGAAGGGGGGATGGCTACTCCCGATTAGAGTTATTAGATCTTCAGCCATTCTTATTTGTTTTTTAGGCATAGAGGCCTGAGCATGTGGCCTGGGTGTTGGGTTTTTAGACATGGATTGAGATTTAGGCTCAACTAAAGAAGGAGGCGTCGATTTAATATGCAAGTCTGTAGACCCGAATACACCCTCAGAATCCAGTGCCTGCACAGCGGCTCCGGACCCATCCAAGGTAGAGACATCCGCGGGTTCCATAGTTGAAGCATCACGCAGCATTCCGGACTCCGAATGGGTCTCAGTAGAGGCCTGCGAATCAGAAGTAGCGAGCATCAGGGGCTGCGAAAATGCCAGAGTACTGGCGAACTGGCTACTAGCTTAGGAGAAGCGTCGACAGTTTTGGACCTCGGCGGCGCCTCTCTGCATTTTTTTCAGAATCCCGGTAGTCGGATGGCTTACCAATGGCATTTCTGAATAATTGAACAGAAAATTGAAATATTTAGAGGCGAAAATATACAGATTACGGATAGTGCGCTGATTAAAGCACAAAACCGACAGCAAGCTACGTCGTGGTCAGGGCCTAGGCAAGGAATATAAAACTGCTTTCCACAAGTAATGCAATTATTAACTTTTACTGACATCGGCAAGGAGCAAGAAAAAAAAAAAAAAAGTTTCCCCAACAGGGTACTTAGCTTTAGTTGAAGACTTCAGTTCTGAAACTCAAAAATTAAAATTTCAGGAGTCAACAGACTGGCTCTTGCGAACTGCTTCTGCTTCGGGCACCGCACGGCAAGAAAGACGGATGTAATGGCATCAGCTGCAGGTTTTATACCCCTGACGACCTGACGTCATGGAAGAAGAGACAGCAACCAACGCAGGACCCAAGACTTTGTTAATCAGGCCGACTGATGGCTACTTGCAAGCAGATAACCCAAATGTAATGACTGCAACAGTGAAAAACGAAGAACATCTGTACTATGTTCTTAGTGTTTCACTGTTGCAGTCATCACACTTGGGTCGATTCCCAAAGCGGAGGAAGGGTGGAGGCAGTCAAGAAGAGTTGGGGCTGGCTAGTAGGCCCTGTGAGAGACTGCTGTGGCAAATCCTGCCCTGTATTTGGAAAAGCTAGGCAAGTGGTAATGCTTGGTGAAGGTGTGCACAGAACACCAGGTTGCAGCTTCCAGAATGTCGCTGGTAGGGACTCCCCTGAGAAATGCTGTAGAGGTAGAAGTATCCCTAATGGAATGTGTTCTGACCCCCCGAGGGATTGGTTTTCCATGGTGCTTGTAGCAGAAATGGATGCAGTGTGCTATCTACTTGGAAATGGTTTGTTTAGAAATGCTCTTGCCCTCTGCCCCTGTTGCAAAGCTGACTAGCAGCTGGTCAGATTTTCTGAAAGGCTTAGTCCTCTTCAAGCTAGAACCTCAGCTGTCTGTGCACATCCAAAGTGTAGGATCCTTTCCCCTTTATTCTGAGAGTTAGGGAAGAAGGTAGGCATATGGATGGGTTGGGGCCACACTGGACACCACCTTAGGCATAAAGGACGGGTTAGTCCTGAGGGAAACCATGTCAGCATGGAAGATAAAGGGTTCCACAGCCATCAATGCCTGTAGCTCAAACACTCTTCTAGCTGAAGTGATGGCTAGAAGCAAGCCTGTTTTCCAAAAGAGGAATTTTAACTCTGCTGAAGCTGCAGGTTCAAAAGGGGGAAGCGTGAGCTTACCCAGTACCAAGTTAAGGTCCCAAGCAGGGGTGAGTGCTCTCCTTGGGGGCCTCAAGTTGTTAGCCCCTCTCAATAACAGTTTGATGAGAGAGTGATAAAACAGAGGTGGCTCAATATTGTAATGAGCCAAAATGGCAGAGGCATGAATCTTAATGGAGGAGGAGGATAGGCCTCTGTGGAGTAGCTCTGCTAGGTAATCCAAGATTACAGGTAAGGAGGGCACAGCTGTCTCCTTTCCTTTAGACCGACTCAAAGAACAATGTTTTCCACTTTTCCGCACAGGATTTCCTAGTACTAGGCCTTCTGGCTTCAAGAATGACATCCAGCACCTGTTTACTTAGGGTTGCTGGTGGAGTATTCAAGGAATTAGCCAGGCTGCAAGATTTAGGGTTTGTAATTATGGATGCAAAATCTGTCCCTTCTGCTGTGACAGCAGGGTAAGGGTCTGGTGCAGGTGCCATGGTGACACAGTTGTTAGGCTGCACAGGAGTGGGTACTAGTGCTGGCGTGGCCAATCTGGGGCAATCAGAATTGTCCTGGACTTGTCTTCTTTTATCTTGAGTAGTACTTGAGAGAAGGAGCAGAGGGGGGAAAGGCATAGATTGAGAGGTTTTCCCCATTGAAAGGATAGGGCATCTATTTTCCAGGCCCTGCTGTGAGGATTCCTGGTGCAGAATTTGCTTAATTGGTGGTTGTGGAGGGAAGGCAATGAGATCCACCTCTGGGGGTCCCCCATCTCTGGATCAAGAGGTTGAAGGTGCTGGGCTCCGATTTCCACTTGTATGGGTCTAGGAGATTTCTGATGAAGTCTGCCAGTGAATTTTGCTTGCCCGGCAGGAAATGAGCTTGTAGATGGACTTGGTTGCCCAAAGCTGTGCTCCAGAGTTGTGGCTAACCTGCAGAGTGGTTAAGAATGGGTTCCCCCCTGTGCTCCACAGAGTCATGGCTAACCTGCAGAGTGGTTAAGAATGAGTTCCCCCCTGCTTGTTTATGTACCACATAAAACTGTGTTGTTCTGTTTTTATCAGCAGTTGTCCTGGAAGGATTAGGTATCTGAAAGCTGTCAGAGCATTCTGCACAGCTAGCATCTCCTTTTGGTTGATGTGCAGGAGAATCTGGCTTGGGCTCCAGTGGCCCTGAATGCATTTACCAGACATGTGGGCCCCCCATGTATAGTCTGATGTATCTGTGGTCAGGGTTTGGGCGGCATGGGGTAGAGTAAAATGCAGCCACTTGTGGTTGCATGCTTCTGCCCACCAAAGGAACTCTGCCCTCAGACAAGGTATGATAGGAATGGCTGTTTCCAGGTCCTGAGAATGTTTGCACCAAAGACATAAGTACCACTGAAGTTTCCTCATACGCAGTCTTGCATATGGAATTAGCAAAATACAGGAGGCCATGAACCCTAGGGCTTGCAGTTAGCTGGGTTCTGGTGGCCATTTGCTTTAAGTAGCCTGTCAGACAGACTTGTTTTTTCTGATGTGAGAAATGCCATCTGGGAAGTTGTGTCCAAGCTTGCTCCCAGGAATACAATCTTTTGACTGGCCACCAGTTGTGATTTATTTTCATTGATGGTGTACCCCAAAGAAGTGAAAAGGCTTTTTACAAACGCCAGGTGCTGAAGCAGCAATTCCTAGCTGTCCACCTGAATCAGACAGTCCAAGTATGGGTAAATTTGGATATTTCTCTGCCTGCAGTATGCAAAAGCTGGAGCCAAGCATTTTGTGACTACCCTGGGCACAGCAGATAAGCCAAAGGGAATGCAGAGAATTGATGATGCATAGATCCTGCCATGAAATGTAGATATTTCCTGCATAATTCCCTGATGGGGACGTGCAGATGAGCTTTTTTAAGTCTAGGGTGATAAACCAGGCATCCTTGGCTAGCATAGGGAAAAGCTGTTGCAGGGCAAGCATCTTGAATTTTGTGACCACCAGGAAGGTGTTGAGAATTGAAAGATCCGGGATTGGGCGTAAAGAGCACTCTTTCCTGGGTACCAGGAATAGTCTGGAGTAGAAACCCTGACCTCTGTTCTACTGGAACTGGCTGAATAGCTCTAATGTTGAGCAGGGAAAAAACTTGGTTTTGAGCCTCTGTCCTCTGGTTTGGAGGAAGGTCTGGAAACCCACTTGGAGTTGGCAGTGAATGGAAATAAAATTTGTACCCCTGGGATATAATGTTGAGGACCTATTGGTCCTTTGTGATGGACATCCAGTTTTTTGCATGAAGGGCAAGTTTTCCTCCTAGGGGCACAAGCAATTGGGCATGGCTGGGAGGTAGAGTTGAGAAGTCATTGTGAACTTTTTCCATAGGGAGGTGGCTTACCACTCCCTGTTTTAGGGGTGGGAGCACTCCATTGCTTAGATCTCTGCATACCCTGAGACTGTAGTCCGGGTGGTCTGTTTCCCCTGGGTCTTGTTTGGGAAGACCTAGAGGGGGCTGGAAAGGACCAGTGTTTTGAAGGGCAATGCCTACTGACTCGAAGTGGCTGCACTTGTAAGAATTCTTTAACAGTTTGCATAGATTTAGTGTTTTCTTCCATCATTTTAAGAACTTCTACTTTGGTGCCAAACAAAACGTCCTTAAAGGAGCGCCTAACAATTTGGATTTGACATGATCTGGCAAGGTCTGCTCCTTCAGCCAAGCATGTCTTCTCAGTACAGAGCCAGTGACTGCAGCCCTGCAAGATGCTACTAGGGCATCAAAACCACATTGCAAAGTATGCTTACTGGCTTGGTTTGCAGAATGCATAAGCTCATAAGCTCTTGCAAACCTTTATTTTCTGCACAATTTGGAAATATTACCTTTTTTGTTTAATGAAATTAATATGTTGCTGGTACTTCAGCATGTGAAACTGGCAATTCAATGCCCTGATAGCAAAAGTTGCAGAGGTATATACCTTCTTAACCCCATATTTCTAAAGCTCTGGAATCCCTGTCCCAAAGGTGTAGGATTTTTGGCTGTAGTAGCCTCAATACCTTTGGTCCCTGGGAAATTCTCTGGATCAGCAGTAGGATTCTTGAAAAGAAACTTGTAGGAATCAGGTACCCTGTAGTACCAGTCAGGTTTCCTAGAGACCAGAGGTAAGGTGTCTGGAATAAGACTGGATTCCAAGAAAAACATCATCCACAACATCTAGGAAAGGGGAAATAGCTAAAGGCCTGTGCTGAGGTAGCTCTAAAAATTCTCAAAGTCTCTTTTTGGACTGAGGATAGTCTTGGCATTCCCAATGGAAAAGCTCTCAAAGTATGCAAGGTTTCACCAAAAGAGAAATCCTCTGGAAGGGAGGCAGAGGGAATGGATTCCTCTGCATCTGAATCTTCATAGGCTGATGAGGGCATGTCCTGATAATCAGAAAGGTCAGAGTCATCAGACTCCTGGTCTGTAGAATCTGAAGGCAACTTAATTCTTCATCTCTTAGCAAGGGAAGGCTGGCTTCTCCTACTTAGCATTATAAGGTCTTCAGCCATTCTAAGTATTTGTTTTGGTGGCATGGGAGCCTGAGCATGCGCTTTGGTCATAAGTTTTCTAGCCATAGTGCGTACTCTGGGCCTAAGAAACTCTGTAGTTTTGACTAAAAAAGCAGTCTGATTCGACCATTGGTAGGTCAGAAACCACCATCAGAAGCTGTTACCTGCACAGCGGCTCTGGACCCATCCAAGGTAGAGACATCCGCTGGTTCCATAGTCGAAGAAGCATCTCGTGGCATACCGGACTCCGAATGGGTCTCAGCAGAGGCCTGCAAATCCAAAGAAGCAGGCATCAGGGGCTGCAAAGGCACCAGAGTACCGGCGGACTGACGACTACCTTAATGGAAGTGTCGTCGGCAGTTTTGGACCTATGCGGTCTGTAATCCTTACTTATTTCAGATCAGTAGTTGGATGGCTTACTGAGGCCATTTCAGAATATGGCGATAGAGAGCGAAAAAAATTAACAAAAATAGCCAGACAAATGGTTTGAGCATTAAACAAGCCACAA
Source organism: Protopterus annectens (assembly GCF_019279795.1). NCBI lineage: Eukaryota > Metazoa > Chordata > Ceratodontiformes > Protopteridae > Protopterus > Protopterus annectens. The sequence goes on from NC_056739.1 coordinate 1,481,547,616, forward strand.
AACCGACAGCAAGGGATGTCGTGGTCTGGGCCTACACATGTAACAGTAAGAATGAAAATCTTAGAGGCATTTGCTTTCCACAGACAAGACAATTGTTAACTTTCCGACATCCTTAGAGCAAGAAAAAAGGATCCCCAATGGGGTAGCTAGCTTTAAAAGACTTCAGGATTATCAACTCAAAAAATGTAAGTTTCAGGTGGTGGCCAACTGGCAATGGCAAACTGCTTCTGCTTCAGGCTCCTCCTCAGCAAGAAAGACCAATATAACGGCGTTGGCTGCTTGTCTTTATACACCTGACGTCATGGAAGAAGCAACAGCATCCAATGCAGAAATACTAAGACTCTGGTATTCGGGCCGACTTGAGGGCTACCTGCAGGCAGATAACCTAAGTGTGATGACTGCAACAGTGAAACACGAAGATAATCAGTTCCTCAAAAGTTCTCTCCAGGTCTTCTAGAGCACTGGGTAGGGAGAAGGCTGGGAGGGAGGGCAAGGAGGAATGAAACAAGACAATACAGACACCAAGATGTTGCCTCTTTCATTTCTCCTTATGGTTGGGTTAGAGTCCCCAGCCATACAACTCCTGGGTGGCTTCAAGGAAGGATATGCCAGAGGACTGCAAAATCGAAGTAAGCACTGCTCCTGGAAACTGTCTAGTTTGTAATGCGTGACAAAGGTATGAGTTTTTGACCAAGTGGCTGCAGAACAGATATCATCCAAGGATGTCCTGGAAGAAAAGGCAGACGAGATAGACGGACTTAGTTGAGTGAGCCTTAGGAGGGCAAGATAACAGTAATCCATTCTTGACATAAATCAAAGTAATAATGTCCATCATCCATTTAGCAAAAGTAACTTTTGCAACCACCTAACCTAGGTGGATATGCAAGGACAACACAAATTGGTCCGATTTTCAAAAGCTTTCATCCTATGAAGATAAAAAATGTAACTGCCTATGAACATCACACAAATGTAACAAACTTTCTCCTTCATTAGAAAAATTTGGGAAGTAAGCTGGCAGTTGTACAGTCTGGTTGCGGTTAGGTTCTGTAGATACTGTGGGCATGAAAGAGGGATTAGTACGAAGGGCCACCTTATCTTTATGGAAGATGTAAGGAGGCTTAGAAGACAGCACCTGGATCTCAAATTCTTTTTGCTGAAGTAATGTTGATAAGACAGTCTTCCATGACAGAAACAAAGTCACAAACAGTAGCTGGTTCGAAAGGATTTTGAGATGAACTTTTTAAGAATACAATAAGAACCCTTGGCGGGGAAGGGTCTTTAAAGTGGAGGCCTGAGGAGGAAGATTCCTTTCAAGAAGGCCTTGCACAATTTGGAGATTGCAGGGGAACTAAAGACATTACCTGAATGGAAGTTAGATATACCAACTGAAACTCTGGACCCACCAGTGCCAAAGTAGGTCTAAGATCCAAGCCTGTCTGATCCAAAGGTCTCTGAATTTTATAGGGCCGCTCCGAAGTCACCCTCAAGGACTTGTGAGGGCACTTCTTGGAGTCTGAAGACCCTGCCACACTCTCGGAGGGGGTTGAGCACCTGGAGAGGAGTTTAAAGCAGGTAAGAAGCTCTTAAAGATTAGGTTTATTTTTGCGGTCGGCGATAGTCTTGGGGATGAAATCCACACAGATGGAGCAAGCTGACCACAGATGCTCAGGACCAAGGCAATAGAAACAGTGTGCATCAGAATGCGTGAATTTCCAACTGCATTCAGAGAACCTCTTAAAACTTGCTGGTTCACCAGACATAGTTCAGCAGAAGGACACCACAGAAAACCCTAACACACCAAAATAGAGCAAAGACTAGTCTAAAGTAAAGAAAATAAGACCAATATTTCTTTTGTTTTAAAGAACCACCGAAAAGTACAGTTTTGTACCTACCATAAATGTAGATGTCCGATAGGAATGCATCTGCAGTCCTTACAAATGGGTTGTCCTGTCGTCAGGCAGCCCTTCGGTCGGCCGGATTCCAAAGTCTGGGTCTGGCCTCGGCTGGTGTCGCACTTCACCCGACGTCATAGCTGCAGTTATTCGGGTATAAAGGCATCAGCCGACGCCATTTTCCTCAGTGTTTCTTGCCCCAGATGCCAGGTGCCCTCTAGGAAGGCTAAATTTGGATAAATGCAAATGTTTCCAAATAGTAGAGAGCAAACAAAAAATAAACATGTATGTACATATATACAAACAAATACACCATAATAGATTCCCCCAGCTAGCTACAAGATGGGCAATACCCTAGGAATACCACAGAGGGGAAGGAGGGTGGGTAATCCTGACTGCAGATGCATTCCTATCGGACATATACATTTATGGTAGGTACAAAACTGTACTATGTCCTTCAAGGATGCATCTGCAGTCCTTACAAATGGGTAGAATACCATAGCCAAACTGGGGGAGGAGGAGAAAGGCAATTATGGTGTAGTTAAGATCCCTTGCAAAACAGCAGTGGCAAAACCTGCTCAGGATCTAGAGTATAAAGGTAAATTATAATGCTTGGCAAATGTATGCACGGAGCTCCAAGTAGCAGCCTCTAAAATGTCTTTGGTAGCCACTCCTCGTAGAAAAGCTGTGGTAGTGGCTGTAGCCCTTGTAGAGTGAGGCCTGATGTTTTCTGGAGTTTTCTTCCCATGGTAGGAGTAACAAAATCTAATGCAATTTCCTATCCACTTAGAGATTGTCTGTTTTGAAATTGCTTTTCCTTCCATTCCTGTTGCATATGCTACCAGTAGCTGTTCAGTTTTTCTATTACCCTTGGTCCTGTCCAGGTAGTAGTGTAATTGCCTATGCACATCCAAGGTATGTAACAGTCTTTCTCCCCTGTTTTGTGGGTTGGGGAAGAATGTAGGTAGGTGGATAGCCTGATTCAAAGATACTCTGGAAACCACCTTAGGCATAAAAGTAGGATTTGTTCTCATGGACACTATCTTGATGGAAGATCAGGAAGGGCTGTACTGCCATTAATGCCTGTAGTTCAGATACCCTTCTTGCTGAAGTGATTGCCAGCAGGAAAGCAGTTTTCCATGATAAGTATTGTAATTCTGCTGTGGCTGCTGGTTCGAAAGGAGGGTGTGTCAATTTTTCTAGCACAAAGTTCAAGTCCCACGCTGGCAATGGTGGCTTCCAAGGTGGTTTTACGTTTTTAATTCCTCTCAAACTGCCTGAGCAGAGGATGTGAGAAAAGTGGAGGATCCAAGTCGTATTCTGCTGAAATAGCTGATGCATGAATCTTAATGGAAGAATAGGACAGGCCTTTGTGGAAGAGCTCTGCCAAGTATTCCAGGATGTTGGCTATGTTTACCAGTGACACATTTTCTCCTTTTGCAGTACTCCAAATGGAATATCTTTTCCATTTTGCTGAATAATTTTTTCTTGTTGAGGGTCTGCGAGACTCCAAGATAATGTCTTTAACCCTTTGTGATAAATTTGGGTTTTTTGTTCTTATGCAATGTTCCAGGCAGTCAGCTGCAGTGTTTTCAGGTTTGGATGCAGGGTGTTGAAGTTGTTCTGTGTTAACAACAAGGGAAGAATGGGTAGGGGCCATATTTGTTCCCGAGACATGCTCCTCAGTAATGGGTACCAATGTTGTCTTGGCCAGTCTGGAGCTATCAGAATGATCCTTGGACGGTCCTCTTTGATTTTCAATAGCACCTTGTGCATCAAAGGAAGTGGTGGGAATGCATATGCTGTCAGGTTTTTCCAACTGAAAGATAGGGAGTCCACCTTCCAAGCAAGTGGGTGGTACGTCCTTGTGCAGAATTTCTTTAGTTGGTGATTGTGTGGGGATGCAAATAAGTCTATCTGTGGGAGTCCCCATTTTCTTGTAATGGTTTTGAAGATGTCCGGATGGAGCATCCATTCATGGGCATCCGTGGTTGTTCTGCTTAGTATGTCCGCTAGAATGTTTTCTTTTCCTGGTACAAAAATTGCTTGTAACTGAATGTTGTAACTCAGGGCCACATTCCAGAGGTCCACTGCCATCCGGCATAGAGGGTACGAATGTGTGCCTCCCTGTTTGTTGATGTACCACATAACTGTGGTGTTGTCCGTCCTTATCAACAGTTAACCTTGTTGAAGAAATGGTCTGAATGTCTGAATTGCCAGTTTTACTGCCAGCATTTCCTTTTGATTTATGTGCAGGAGCAGTTGGTCCGGAGTCCATGAACCTTGTATGCACTTGTCCAGCATGTGGGCCCCCCAACCGAGGTCTGAGGCGTCCGCTGTGATGGTTTGGCTTGGCTGAGTGTTGTGGAAGGGCAATCCTTTGATTGACAGGCCTGAGCCCACCATAGGAATTCTTGCTTCAGGCATGGAATTATAGGAATTTGGGTTTCTAGGCTGTGCCTGTGCTGAGACCATAAATTCCTTGGGTACCACTGTAACTTTCTCATATGCAGTCTGGCATGTGGAACCAATATTATGCAGGATGCCATGAAACCCAAGGCTTGCAGGACTTTTCTTGCTGTTAGATGGTTCTGCTTTGTTAATGCCAAGAAGTAGAGAGGGAGTTGTTCCTGTTTTTCTACTGTTAGGAATGCCATTTGTTTGGATGTGTCCAGCTCTGCACCCAAAAAGGTTATCCTTTGGGATGGTATCAGCCTTGACTTTTTTATAGTGACTGTGTATCCCAGGGCTTGTAGAAGGTAAATGACTCTTTTCAAGTCTTCTGCTAACTTGTTTTTGTTGTCTGCTTGTATCAGGCAGTCGTCCAGGTAAGGGTAGATTTGGATTCCCTGAAGCCTGCAATGAGCAATTACTGATGCCAGGCATTTCGTGAACACTCTGGGCGCAGTAGATAAGCCAAAGGGCAATGCTGAGAATTGATAATGCTCTGATCCTGCAAGAAATCTGAGGTATCTTCTGCAATTTGGTCGTATGGGGACGTGCAGGTATGCCTCCTTGAGATCTAGAGTTACCAGCCAAGACTCCTTGCCCAGCATGGGAAGAAGCTGCTGTAGGGTCAGCATTTTGAATTTTGGAACAATGAGGAATGTGTTTAAAGCGGACAGGTCGAGTATAGGTCTCCATTTGCTTTCTTTTCTTGGTACCAGGAAGAGTCTGGAGTAAAATCCTTGTCCTTGCTCTGTAGATGGTACCTTTTCCACAGCTCTCATTCTTAATTGAGTTATTCGTTTTAGAGCTTCTGCCTTTTGATTTGGAGGTAGGTTTGGCATTCCTCTCTTCCCTGGTAGAGTATGGAAGTGAAACCTGTAACCTTGGTCTATTGTCTGCAAAATCCACTTGTCTCTTGTGATGTAATGCCAGTTTACTGAAAATAAAGCTAGCTTCCCGCCCAAGGGTGCTTCTAGTTGTTCCCTGGTAGGCGGTGCTAGAGCCAAGTCACTGTGATTGTCCTGTAGTAGTGGTGGTGGCCGTGTCTGTGGCTGCACCTCGCTGGTTGTTACCCTGCCAGTGGCGTCCCCTGTAGGCACCCCTGGATTGACTTCTGCCTCTTGGAACGCCTATTCCTGCCTCTCTGAGCTCTGGAGGAGTCTGGAAAGGACCAATTCTTGGAGGGCCAATTCCTGCTAAACCTTGGAGGTTGGACCTGTAAGAAATCTTTCACTGTTTGTACAGATTTTACCTTTTCTTCCATCTTCTTCAGCACCTGTTGTGCAGGAGAGCCAAACAAATTGATCTTGTCCATGGGAGCATCTAGTAGTTTTGATTTAACATGGTCTGGTAAGGCCTGCTCTTTTAACCATGCATGCCTTCTGATAACTGTGCCAGTCATGGCTGATCTAAAGGAAGCCTCCAGTGCATCATAGCCGCATTTTAAGGAATGGTTACTGACTTGCTGAATGTTATGTACCATTTCCTGAACATATTTTTTGTCGAATGGTTCATCTGAGGACAGTTTTTTAGTTAACTGATCTAGCATAAATTCTTGATACTGGAGCATGTGGAATTGACAGTTCAAGGCCCTAGCTGAAAGAGTAGCAGAAGTGTAAACTTTTTTACCCCATCTCTCTAAGGACCTGGATTCCCTTTCAGAGGGGAGGGGGTTTTTAGCAGAGGTAGCTGTTACAGCTTTAGGACCCTGGGAGATAGTCTCTGGGTCTGCAAAAGGAGCCTTATACAAATGGTAATGTGTGTCCGGGACCCTGTAGTACCTATCGGGCTTAGCAGGGGCCGGAGGTAGTGAATCAGGAGCAGTACAAGCATCATTAAAAGCATCATCTACAACAGAGAGAACTGGAGGTATGGCTAAAGGTCTATGTTGTGGTAAATGCAGAAAGGTTCTAAGCCTTTTTCTAGAATCAGAAAAATCCTGGACCTGCCACTGAAATTGTTCCCTCATAGCATGCAAGGTTTCCCCAAAGGAAAATTCCTCAGGCGGAGAGGCAGAAGGAATGGACTCTTCAGCATCAGAGTCTTCATAAGGGGAGAAAGGAGCCTCTGGAGGGTTAGTAATATCGGAATCATCTGTCGAAACTGGCTCAGGGGGCTCTGCTCTAGGCCTCTTCTCTGGAGGTGGGTCAGAGGCCCTGTCAGGGTGAGGTTGGGATCCCCGGATTAAAGAAATGAGATCCTCTGCTAGACTAAGCATTTGAGAACTAGAGCTAGGCCTGTGAGAGGGGGTCTTAACAGGCACAGATTTACTAGATTTAGCTGCTTTAGCCCTGGCAAAGGCCTTAATGGACATGGATGCAGGTGGCCTAGCAGCTCCACGTGCAGGGGTAGAAATATCCAGGGGGATAGTGTCAGACAATTCCTGAGAAACTGCAAGAGCAGGAGGTATATCAGAAGCCGATTCCGCCAGGTTGGAAGAGGCCTCAGTAGGAGGTAAGTTTTCGGCTGAAGGAAGAACCGCTTGCTCGGTTTCAGCCGAAACAGAGACACTCGCAGTTGGCTTAACCGCGGTTTCGGCCGAAACCGCAGACCGCGAGTGTCGGTCCTTTTCCTTGCGCTTTTTAGATATTTGCGTAGTCGGAGGATCCAACGGCATAATGTAAGCAAAATCGGAGCCGAAAAACTCCTCAGCAAATTCCGACCGACGTCTAAGCGTCCGTCGGTTAAAAGAAGCACAGGCTAGACAAGCTACTACGTTGTGGTCTGGGCCTAAGCAAGGTAAGCAGTAAGAGTGGAAATCTTTATGAGGTATTTGTTTCCCACAAGTTAAACAGTTACTCACTTTTTCTGACATCGGCTGAGGCAAGAAAGAGTCCCCAACGGGGTACTTAGCTTTTTAGAAGTCTTCGGTAGAAGTATTCGGTAGTAGTAATCTCTGGTTCTGACCGACCGGCACTTGCGAACAGCTTCTGCTTCGGGCGCCACGCCGGCAGAAAGACTGAGGAAAATGGCGTCGGCTGATGCCTTTATACCGAATAACTGCAGCTATGCGTCGGAGAAGTGCGACACCAGCCGAGGCCAGACCCAGACTTTGGAATCCGGCCGACCGAAGGGCTGCCTGACGACAGGACAACCCATTTGTAAGGACTGCAGATGCATCCTTGAAGGACATCAAGCGTAAAGCAATGGCTACAAAGGGGGAGCAGAAAGTACAGTTTTGTACCTACCATAAATGTAGATGTCCGATAGGAATGCATCTGCAGTCCTTACAAATGGGTTGTCCTGTCGTCAGGCAGCCCTTCGGTCGGCCGGATTCCAAAGTCTGGGTCTGGCCTCGGCTGGTGTCGCACTTCACCCTACGTCATAGCTGCAGTTATTCGGGTATAAAGGCATCAGTCGACGCCATTTCCCTCAGTGTTTCTTGCCCCAGATGCCAGGTGCCCTCTAGGAAGGCTAAATTTGGATAAATGCAAATGATTCCAAATAGTAGAGAGCAAACAAAAAATAAGCATGGATGTACATATATACAAACAAATACACCATAATAAATTCCCCCAGCTAGCTACAAGATGGGCAAATACCCTAGGAGTACCACAGAGGGGAAGGAGGGTGGGTAATCCTGACTGCAGATGCATTCCTATCGGACATCTACATTTATGGTAGGTACAAAACTGTACTATGTCCTTCAAGGATGCATCTGCAGTCCTTACAAATGGGTAGAATACCATAGCCAAACTGGGGGAGGAGGAGAAATGAAATTATGGTGTAGTTAAGATCCCTTGCAAAACAGCGGTGGCAAAACCTGCTCGGGATCTAGAGTATAAAGGTAAATTATAATGCTTGGCAAATGTATGCAGGGAGCTCCAAGTAGCAGCCTCTAAAATGTCTTTGGTAGCCACTCCTCGTAGAAAAGCTGTGGTAGTGGCTGTAGCCCTTGTAGAGTGAGGCCTGATGTTTTCTGGAGTTTTCTTCCCATGGTAGGAGTAACAAAATCTAATGCAATTTCCTATCCACTTAGAGATTGTCTGTTTCGAAATTGCTTTTCCTTCCATTCCTGTTGCATATGCTACCAGTAGCTGGTCAGTTTTTCTATTGCCCTTGGTCCTGTCCAGGTAGTAGCGTAATTGTCTATGCACATCCAAGGTATGCAACAGTCTTTCTCCCCTGTTCTGTGGGTTGGGGAAGAATGTAGGTAGGTGGATAGCCTGATTCAAAGATATTCTGGAGACCACCTTAGGCATAAAAGTAGGGTTTGCTCTCATGGACACTATCTTGATGGAAGATCAGGAAGGGCTGTACTGCCATTAATGCCTGTAGCTCAGATACCCTTCTTGCTGAAGTGATTGCCAGCAGGAAAGCAGTTTTCCATGATAAGTATTGTAATTCTGCTGTTGCTGCTGGTTCAAAAGGAGGGAGTGTCAATTTTTCTAGCACAAAGTTCAAGTCCCATGCTGGCAATGGTGGCTTCCTAGGTGGTTTTACATTTTTAATTCCTCTCAGAAATTGCCTGAGCAGAGGATGAGAAGACTGGAGGATCCAAGTCGTATTCTGCTGAAATAGCTGATGCATGAATCTTAATGGAAGAATAGGACAGGCCTTTGTGGAAGAGCTCTGCCAAGTATTCCAGGATGTTGGCTATGTTTACCAGTGACACATTTTCTCCTTTTGCATTACTCCAAATGGAATCTCTTTTCCATTTTGCTGAATAATTTTTCCTTGTTGAGGGTCTGCGAGACTCCAAGATAATGTCTTTAACCCTTTGGGATAAATTTGGGTTATTTGTTCTTATGCAATGTTCCAGGCAGTCAGCTGCAGTGTTTTCAGGTTTGGATGCAGGGTGTTGTAGTTGTTCTGCGTTAACAGCAAGGGAACAAGGGGTAGGGGCCATATTTGTTCCCGAGACATGCTCCTCAGTAATGGGTACCAATGTTGTCTTGGCCAGTCTGGAGCTATCAGAATGATCCTTGGACGGTCCTCTTTGATCTTCAATAGCACCTTGTGCATCAAAGGAAGTGGTGGGAATGCATATGCTGTCAGGTTTTTCCAACTGAAAGATAGCGAGTCCACCTTCCAAGCAAGTGGGTGGTACGTCCTTGTGCAGAATTTCTTTAGTTGGTGATTGCGCGGGGATGCAAATAAGTCTATTTGTGGGAGTCCCCATTTTCTTGTAATGGTTTTGAAGATGTCCGGATGCAGCATCCATTCGTGGGCATCCGTGGTAGTCCTGCTTAGTATGTCTGCTAGAATGTTTTCTTTTCCTGGTACAAAAATTACTTGTAACTGAATGTTGTAACTCAGGGCCACATTCCAGAGGTCCGTTGCCATCCGGCATAGAGGGTACGAATGTGTGCCTCCCTGTTTGTTGATGTACCACATAACTGTGGTGTTGTCTGTCCTTATCAGCAGTTGACCTTGTCGAAGAAATGGTCTGAATGTCTGAATTGCCAGTTTTACTGCCAGCATTTCCTTTTGATTTATGTGTAGGTGCAGCTGGTCTTGAGTCCATAAACCTTGTATGCACTTGTCCAGCATGTGGGCCCCCCAACCGAGGTCTGAGGCGTCTGTTGTGATGGTTTGGCTTGGTTGAGTGTTGTGGAAGGGCAATCCTTTGCTTGATTGACAGGCCTGAGCCCACCATCGGAATTCTTGCTTCAGGCATGGAATTATTGGAATTTGGGTTTCTAGGCTGTGCTTGTGCTGAGACCATAAATTCCTTAGGTACCACTGTAACTTTCTCATATGCAGTCTGGCATGTGGAACCAATATTATGCAGGATGCCATGAAACCCAAGGCTTGCAGGACTTTTCTTGCTGTTAAATGGTTCTGCTTTGTTAATGCCAAGAAGTAGAGAGGGAGTTGCTCCTGTTTTTCTACTGTTAGGAATGCCATTTGTTTCGATGTGTCCAGCTCTGCACCCAAGAAGGTTATCCTTTGGGATGGTATCAGCCTTGACTTTTTTATATTGAATGTGTATCCCAGGGCTTGTAGTAGGTAAATGACCCTTTTCAAGTCTTCTGCTAACTTGTTTTTGTTGTCTGCTTGTATCAGGCAGTCGTCCAGGTAAGGGTAGATTTGGATTCCCTGAAGCCTGCAATGAGCAATTACTGATGCCAGGCATTTCGTGAACACTCTGGGCGCAGTAGATAAGCCAAAGGGCAATGCTGAGAATTGATAATGCTCTGATCCTGCAAGAAATCTGAGGTATCTTCTGCAATTTGGTCGTATGGGGACGTGCAGGTATGCCTCCTTGAGATCTAGAGTTACCAGCCAAGACTCCTTGCCCAGCATGGGAAGAAGCTGCTGTAGGGTCAGCATTTTGAATTTTGGAACAATGAGGAATGTGTTTAAAGCGGACAGGTCGAGAATAGGTCTCCATTTGCTTTCTTTTCTTGGTACCAGGAAGAGTCTGGAGTAAAATCCCTGTCCTTGCTCCATAGATGGTACCTTTCCACAGCTCTCATCCTTAATAATTGAGTTATTTGTTTTAGAGCTTCTGCCTTTTGATTTGGAGGTAGGTTTGGCATTCCTCTCTTCCCTGGTAGAGTATGGAAGTGAAACCTGTAACCTTGGTCTATTGTCTGCAAAATCCACTTGTCTCTTGTGATGTAATGCCAGTTTACTGAAAATAAAGCTAGCTTCCCGCCCAAGGGTGCTTCTAGTTGTTCCCTGGTAGGCGGTGCTAGAGCCAAGTCACTGTGATTGTCCTGTAGTAGTGGTGGTGGCTGTGTCTGTGGCTGCACCTCGCTGGTTGTTGCCCTGCCACTGGCGTCCCCTGTAGGCACCCCTGGATTGACCTCTGCCTCTTGAACGCCTATTCCTGCCTCTCTGAGCTCTGGAGGAGTCTGGAAAGGACCAATTATTGGAGGGCCAATTCCTGCTAAACCTTGGAGGTTGGACCTGTAAGAAATCTTTCACTGTTTGGACAGATTTTGCCTTCTCTTCCATCTTCTTCAGCACCTGTTGTGCAGGAGAGCCAAACAAATTGATCTTGTCCATGGGAGCATCTAGTAGTTTTGATTTAACATGGTCTGGTAAGGCCTGCTCTTTTAACCATGCATGCCTTCTGATAACTGTGCCAGTCATGGCTGATCTAAAGGAAGCCTCCAGTGCATCATAGCCGCATTTTAAGGAATGGTTACTGACTTGCTGAATCTTATGTACCATTTCCTGAACAGATTTTTTGTCTAATGGTTCACCCGAGGACAGCTTTTTGGTTAACTGGTCTAGCATAAATTCTTGATACTAGATCATGTGGAATTGACAGTTCAATGCCCTAGCTGAAAGAGTAGCAGAAGTGTAAACTTTTTTACCCCATCTCTCTAAGGACCTGGATTCCCTTTCAGAGGGGAGGGGGTTTTTGGCAGAGGTAGCTGCTACAGCCTTAGGACCCTGGGAGATAGTCTCGGGATCTGCAAAAGGAGCCTTATACAAATGGTAATGTGTGTCCGGGACCCTGTAGTACCTATCGGGCTTAGCAGGGGCCGGAGGTAGTGAATCTGGAGCAGTACAAGCATCATTAAATGCATCATCTGCAACAGAGAGAACTGGAGGTATGGCTAAAGGCTTATGTTGTGGTAAAAGCAGAAAAGTTCTAAGCCTTTTTCTAGAGTCTGAAAAATCCTGGCCCTGCCACTGAAATTGTTCCCTCATAGCATGCAAGGTTTCCCCAAAGGAAAATTCCTCAGGCGGAGAGGCAGAAGGAATGGACTCTTCAGCATCAGAGTCTTCATAAGGGGAGAAAGAAGCCTCTGGAGGGTTTGTATTATCTGAATCAGAGGAATCATCTGTAGAAACTGGCTCAGGGGGCTCTGCTCTAGGCCTCTTCTCTGGAGGTGGGTGAGAGGCCCTGTCTGGGTGAGATTGGGATCCCCGGATTAAAGAAATGAGATCCTCTGCTAGACTAAGCATTTGTGAACTAGAGCTAGGCCTGTGAGAGGGGGTCTTAGCAGGCACAGATTTAGTAGTTTTAGCTGCTTTAGCCCTGGCAAAGGCCTTAATGGACATGGATGCAGGTGGCCTAGCAGCTCCACGTGCAGGGATAGAGATATCCAAGGGGATAGTGTCAGATAATTCCTGAGAAACTGCAAGAGCACGAGGGATTTCAGAAGCCGATTCCACCAGGTTGGAAGAGGCCTCGGTAGGAGGTAAGTTTTCGGCTGAAGGAAGAACCGCTTGCTCGGTTTCAGCCGAAACAGAGACACTCGCGGTTGTTCGGTAGTAGTAATCTCTGGTTCTGACCGACCGGCACTTGCGAACAGCTTCTGCTTCGGGCGCCACGCGGCAAGAAAGACTGAGGAAAATGGCGTCGGCTGATGCCTTTATACCCGAATAACTGCAGCTATGACGTCGGGTGAAGTGCGACACCAGCCGAGGCCAGACCCAGACTTTGGAATCCGGCCGACCGAAGGGCTGCCTGACGACAGGACAAACCATTTGTAAGGACTGCAGATGCATCCTTGAAGGACATCTGCAGGCAAAGCCCAAAAGCAGAACAAGGAGATTTCTAACCCTGCATTGCTACGGAAGAGGAAAAATAGAAAAAGGGCACTTATCTGAGAGAAGATCAGAAACTTTGAAGAATTCCTATTGCTAATCCCAAGAAAACACAAGTCTGTCACTGCTGGTGCCAAATGAGATTGAAGATGGTTAGGCAGAGGACAGAGCATTACGGGAAGTGGGAGGAGCTCGAGACTTGGATCACAGTCTGTAAAAATGCGGCAGAGTCAGATCTGAAGGTTGGATCTGTAACCCAATCATGAGGAGGAGTGAAAGACATCAGATATAAATGTATGTTTGCCTATGTCATAAGTGAACATTCAATAATGTTGTGTCTTTCGGCTTTTCCCAGTTAGGGGTCGCCACAGCAGAACTCCGGTCCGCTAATGATTAGCAGTAGATTTTTACATGCAGATTTGTCGGCCCTAACGCACAACCTTCAACGAAGGTATGCACATCTCCACACAGAAGACGCTCTAGCTCAGAATCGAACAGGACATCTTATTGTGAGGCGACAACGCTACCGCAGCACCACCACCGCAGTTATAAGTGAACATTCAATAAATATATTAAAAACTCCAGTCTTGAGTGAGTAAATCCAGTCTGAGAAAGCTTGTGGTAAACTGCTCTGCCAATTTTAAAAGGGAGACCCGCTATTGCCTGGGCAAAAACGGTGTGCAGGTTCACCACTATCAACTTGTTATAAAGTCCTTCAGGGTCTTTACAAAAACTCCGGGTTACCAGTGGAAGGCATAAAGGAACATGCTCTTCCACAGGAATGAGAAAGCCATAATCTTCCTGACCTGTTTGCAAGGAGCCCTGGAGCGGAACTTCTATAACTGTTTTGAAAGGAAACAGATCTACTTTCAGTGCTCTGCACAACTGGGTCAACTCCTAAAGAACCCCGGCTATAATTTCCACTCTAGGATTTATCCTGGTTCTTCTCAGCTTGTCTGCTACTACTCTGCTCTGAAGAAATGTGGCCTGGAGAGTCAAACTTTAAAACTTGCCACCTCCCAGGCAATCATAACATGCCTGAGGAGAGGAGTAGGGCACTGCACTCCCTTGCTTGACAATATATTATGTCACTGTTGCAATATCCGTGATAAACCAAGAGGTCCAGAGGACCAGGGATGATCTAAAGCTTTTTAGAAAAAAAAAAAAAAAAAAAAAAAAAAAAAACAGCTGCCAACATCAGACACTGATGTGCTTGTCTCTCCTGTTAGTCCCACAGACCTTTCACTTTCACCCTTTACAACACAGCCCCCTTAAGCAAAGTCTGAAGCATCTGTTGTAATGAAGAGGCATCAGAAGAGAGAAGGGGGTACCTGGGATAAACTAAGTTGATGCTGAGAACAGAATGACGTGAGTTACCACTAAATTTCTCTCTTGTGAAGACTGGCCAAGGCGAAAACTGAAACCATGAAACCCAGAACCCTGAGAATTTCCTCGGCAGACAACCCAAAATTGGTTGGAAAACCTCAGCAAGATTTCTTTACAGTTCTACTGTCTAGTGAAAGAAAGGATCTTCGTCGGTTAATAGCTTCATAAGATTATACTAGGTTATTGGCCAGGAAGCCCTTACAAGCCTAGCCAAAGAATTTCACCCATGCTCCCACAAAGTCAGCACCCATTTCCCCTGTCAAGCAGGGACACAGGTGGGATCCCAGGGGTGTATTTTCCATTTTCCATCCATTCGTCCAGATTCCTCAAAGAGGACTACTAGAGATGTACTGTGCTTAAAGTACAGTTGTGTATCTACCATAAATGTAGATGTTAGAGTGTATTCACTATTGCAGTCACTACAATTGGGTTATCCTACTGGCAGGCTACCCGCAGTCGGCCTGAATTCGAAAGTCCTGGTCTGGTGTCGGTTGCTGTCGCCTCTTTCCAGACGTCGGTGCGCCAGGGGTATAAAAGATGCAGCAGATGCCATTTTCTACAGTTTTTCTTGCCCCAGATGTCAGGTGCCCCCTAAAGGGTAAGCTAAATTATGCCAATAAGCATGCATGCACTAAAGAAAAAAATTTCCTTCATCTACAAGCAAATACACCACATAGGTTGTATAGAATAGAGAAGTACAGATAAGTCCCAGCAAAGGAAAGGGGGATGGTGGGAGGGTAACCTGGACTGCAACAGTGAATACACTCTAACATCTACATTTATGGTAGGTACACAACTGTACTACGTTCGTGTTTCACTGTTGCAGTCATTACAATTGGGTTGAATCCCAAAGCTAAGGTTGGGAGGCTGGGGCTAAATAGGATTAGGAGAGGCTATGAGGCCCTGCAGAATTGCAGTGGCAAAGCCTGCCCTGGATTTAGAGTAGAGAGGTAAGTGATAGTGCTTTGTAAAAGTGTGCACTGAACTCCAAGTTACAGCCTCCAAGATGTCTTTGGTTGGTACTCCTCTGAGGAAGGCTGCTGAAGTGGCTGCTGCTCTGGTTGAATGGGGCCTAATGCCCTTGGGCACTGATTTGCCATGTTGTGAACAGCAGAAACAAATGCAGTGGCTTATCCACTTTGAAATAGTCTGCTTTGAAATAGCTTTTCCTTGCGATCCTGCAGCATATGCCACTAAGAGTTGCTGAGTTTTTCTGAAGGTTTTAGTTTTATCCTAGTAGAAGTGTAGCTGTCTATGTCCAAAGAATGCAGAAGTCTCTCCCGCTTATTCTGTGGGTTTGAATAAAAGGTAGGCAAATGAATGGTTTAGTTAAGAGCCACACTGGACACTACACCTTAGGCATAAATGTTGGGTTTGTCCTTAGAGAAACCCTGTCCATTCATGCCTGTAACTGAGACTCCTCTTGCTGAGGTTATTACTAGGAGCAGAGCTGTTTTCCATGATGAGTATTTTGTCTCAGCTATATTGGCTGGCTCAAAAGGAGGCAGTGTGAGTTTTTCCAAGACAAAATTGAGGTCCCATGCAGGTGTTGGAGCTCTCCTTGGAGGTCTTATATTTTTGGCCCCTCTGAGGTACTGCCTTAGCAGTGGATGTGAAAAAATAGGTGGATCCATATTGTAATGAGCTGAAACGGCAGAGGCATGGATCTTAATTGATGAGAAGGATATACCTTTGTCCAGCATCTGAGTTAGGTATTGTAAAATCTGAGGAATATTTGGTAAAGCGTGTCCATTCCTTGTGCCTGGTTCCAAGCACAGAATCTCTTCCATTTTTCTGTACAAGATTTCCTGATGCTGGGCCTCCTGGCCTCCAAAATAACATCCATAACTGCTTTAGAGGTGTGTTCTGAATGGTTAAATTATCAGCCATGCAACCAGATTTAGAGTTCTGAGTTGGCTGTGCAGGATCTGTTTTGTTGGGTCAGCAAATGAGGAATTTGGGGTAATGTCCAGGCTGGGCTTTGAGACAAGCTCTTTAGGATTGGGTACCAGTGCTGGCGTGGCCAGTCTGGGGCAATCAATATCATTTTTGGCTTCTCTTGTCTGACCTTTAGGAGTACCTTGTGGAGGACAGGCAGTGGAGGAAAGGAATATACTGTAAGGGTTTTCCAGCTGAATGATAGGGCATCCACTTTCCATGCTTGTTTGTGATAAGTCCTTGTGTAGAATCTCTGTAGTTGGCAGTTGTGCGTGGAGGCAAATAGATCTATGTCTGGGCATCCCTATTTCCTTATCATGCTAAAGATTTGTGGATCTAGTTTCCACTCGTGAGGATCGTTGAGATTTCTGCTTAGTTCGTCTGCCAGAATATTTCTTTCCTGGCAGGAATTGTGCTTGCAGGTGTACTTGATAAGTCAATGCTGTGTTCCACAAAGTCATGGCGTGTCTGCAGAGGGGGTAGGAATGTGTGCCTCCCTGCTTTATGTACCACATGACTGTAGTATAGTCAGTCTTTACCAGCAGTTGTCCTGGATGAAGTAGATCCTTGAAGGCTGTCAGGGCATTCTGAACAGCTAGCATCTCTTTTTGATTGAGATTAAGATGCATTTGGCTTGCTGGCCATGCTCCCTGAATACATTTTCCTGACATGTGGGCCCCCCCCAGGCATAATCTGATGCATCTGTTAGTGTTTGCCTGGCCGTGGGTAGAGTGAATGGCTGTCCCTTGTTGTGGTGACAAGCCTGTGCTCACCATCGAAACTCCTGTTGCAGGCAGGGAATGAGGGTAATTAATGTTTCCAGGCTGTGGCAATGTTGAGTCCAAACACTTTTTAGATACCATTGCAGTTTCCTCATATGCAGTCTTGCATACGGAATTAGGAGAATGCATGAAGCCCAAAGCCTGCAGAATTTTTCTTGCAGATAACTGGGTCTTTCTTGCCATTTCGAAGTAAGAAGTCAGTTGCCTTTGTCTGGCATGAGATAAGCCATCTGGGCAGTTGTATTTAAGCTTGTACCCAGGAATATTATCTCTTGAGAGGGTACTAGTTTTGATTTCTTTTCGTTTACCATGTACACTAGGCAAATTAGTAATCTTTTTACAAATGCCAGATGCTTCAGTAGAATGTCTGTTCTCTGCTTGAATAAGGCAGTCGTCCAAGTAAGGGTATATTTGAATTCCTCTGTCTGCAGAAAGCAATAACTGGTGCCAGGCATTTTGTCAAGACCCTGGGCAAAGTAGATAAGCCAAAGGGCAGTGCAGAGAATTGGTAGTGCATTGAGCCAGCCATGAATCTGAGGTATCATCTGCAATTTTGTCTGATTGGGACATGCAGGTATGTCTCTTTTAGGTCCAAAGTTACAAGCCAAGCCTTCTTGCCCAGCATGGGCAGAAGCTGCTGCAGAGTCAACATTTTGAATTTTGGAACGTCCAGAAAAGTGTTTAGAATAGACAGGTCCAGTATTGGTCTCCAGGCTTTGTCCTTTCTGGGTACCAGGAAAAGTCACGAGTGAAATCCTTGTCCCTGCTCTTGCTGTGGTACTCGCTGAATGGCCCTCATGTCCATGAGGGATGTAAATTGTTTTTGTGCCTCTGCCCATTGATTTTGTGGCAGGTCTGGCATACCTTTTGCCTTTGGCAGGGTGTGAAAGTGGAACCTGCAGCCCTGGGGCACTATATTCAAGACCCATTTGCTCTGGGTGATTTTTTTTTTTTTTTTTTTTTTACAAAATTGGCATATAAAGTGCTAGTTTCCCCCCTGAGGGAGCTGCCAAAAGGTAAGTGCTTGGCATTGGCAGAGGAACGCCATTGGGACCGTTTTCTATATGGCTGCGATTTGTCTTCTCTGCTTTTGGAGGTAGAAGCACCCAATTGTTTAGGCCTGTATGAGCCTTGAGGCTGAGATCTGCCGCTAGGGAGTCTGTATCTGCCTCTTTACGGCCTGACACTGGAAAAGACCAATTCTTTGAAGGCCAGTTGCTGCTAAATCTGGGTGGTTGTACCTATAGGAAATCCTTAACTGTCTGCACAGATTTTGCTTTATCCTCCATTTTCTTCAACACCTCTTCTGCCTTAACACCAAAGTATCATGCTGTAAAGGAGCATCCAATAATTTTGCTTTAACATGATCAGGCAGATTTTGTTCCTTTAACCAAGCATGCCTTCTAATGACAGTACCCATAACAGCGGCCCTGCAAGAGGCCTCCAGTGAATCAAAACCACATTGCAAAGTATGTTTTCCCACTTGTTCAGCTGCATGCAATAAATCCTGCATTTCCTTGTTATCTGCACATTCAGAATTTGTTAACATTTTCTGTTTTAGCAGTGACATTAAATATTGATGATATTTAAGCATATGAAACTGACAATTTAAAGCCCTTACAGCCAAGGTAGCAAAAGTGTAAACTTTTTTCCCCCCATATGTCCAGTGCCCTAGAATCCCTATCAGAGGGGACAGGGTTTTTCGCAGTGGAAGCCTTGACCCCTTTGGGACTCAGATATAGTGTCTGGGTCAGCAGCAGGGTTTTTATATAGAAATTTGTGGGAATCTGGAACCCTGCAGTATCTGTCTGACTTAACCGGTGCAGGGGTAAAGAGACAGGTGGAATAGCAAGAGGTCTGTGCTGAGGTAGTAAAAGAAAGTCTCTGAGCCTTTTCTTAGATTCTGAGTAATCTTGGCTCTCCCAGTGAAAGGGCCCCCTCATGGTGTGAAGGGTTTCCCCAAAAGAATAATCCTCAGGAGGAGAGGCTGAAGGAATAGACTCTTCAGCATCAGAATCCTCATAGGGAGGAAGGGAGTTATCCCTGTTCAGAAGAGGAATCAGAGAAAATGGAAACCTGATCTGAAGATTCATATACTGCCTCTTGCCTAGGCCTCTTACCTGGAGGGGGAAGGGAACCCCTGATCAAAGTAATTAGGTCTTCGGCCATTTTAAGCATCTATTTTTTAGGCATGGAAGTCTGTGCAGTAGAATGCTGTGCTTGTTTCTTTGTCTTTAGAGCTGCTTTAGTCTTTGCCTTTGAAGCAGAGGTTGGCTTAACATATAACTGTTTAGGTCTGAAAATACCCTCAGAAGCAGATGCCTGCTCAGCGGCTCCAGACCATCTGAGGGAATAGTTTCTGAATGTCCAATACCTTGAGTATCCAGAGGCCTAGTCGGCTCCACGTGGGAGTTGGAAGCAGCCTGTAGCTCTGAGGTAGCGGGTGTCAAGGGCTGCGAAAGCACCTCACTGAGAACCGGCGACTGGCCTAGCGGAGGCCTCGTCGGTTTTGGACCTCGGATGCCTGTCCTTTTCATTGCGCTTTTAATAAATTCAGGTCGACGGCTGTTCCGACAGCATTCTAGAATTAAATCTTCGGCCAAAGTAATGAAAGGCAAAATCGAACAGATGCTTAATGTGTTTGTTAAATATAGCACAAAACAGACAGCTAGCAACGTCGTGGTCAGGGCCTAGGCAAGGAATACAGTAAGAATGAAAATCCTTACGAGGTATTTGCTTCCCACAAGAAATACAACTGTTAACTTTTTCTGACATCGGACTGGAGCAAGAAAAAAAAAAAAGTTTCCCCACTGGGGTACTTAGCTTTAATGAAGACTTCGGATCAGAAATTCGAATTTGAAAATCTCAGGAGTCGGCCGACCGGCACTTGCGAACTGCTTTTGCTTCGGGCACCGCGTGGCAAGAAAGACTGAAGAAAATGGCGTCTGCTGCATCTTTTATACCCCTGGCGCACTGACGTCCGGGAAGAGGCGACAGCAACCGACGCCGGACCAGGACTTTGGAATTCAGGCCGACTGCGGGTAGCCTGCCAGCAGGATAACCCAAGTGTAATGACTGCAATGGTGAAACACGAACATCAGTGGTGTTATCTGTCTTTACCATTAATTGTCCTGGAAGAATGTGGTCCTTGAAGGCTGTCAGAGCATTTTGTACAGCTAACAGTTTTTGGATGGATATGCAGGTGCAATTGACTTGGTTCCATTTGCCCTGAATGCACTTCCCTGCCAGGTGAGCCCCCATGCATAGTCTGATGCGTCTGTTAGGGTTTGGGTGGCAGGGGGTAGTGTGAATGGTAGTCCCTTGTTTTGGTGGCAGGCCTCTGCCCACCAAAGAAACTCTAGGCGTAGGCAAGGTATGATAGGAATCACTGCTTCTATATCCTGAGAATGTTGACACCATAGACTTTTTTAGATACCACTGTAGTTTCCTCATATGCAGTCTTGCATATGGAATTAGAAGAATGCAGGAGGCCATGAACCCCAAGGCTTTTAGTATTTGCTTTGCAGACAGCAGAGTTTTTGCGGCCACCTGAAATAGGTTGTCAAATTAATTTGTTTCTCCGGCGTGAGGAAAGCCAATCAGGAAGTTGTATTCAAGCTTGCTCCCAGGAATATAATTTGACAGGGTACCAAGTATGAATTCTTTTCATTTATGGTGTACCCCAGACAAGTTAGTACCCTTTGTACAAAGGCCAGATGATTCAAAAGTATGACCTGGCTTTCTGCCTGAATTAGGCAATCGTCCAGGTATGGGCATATTTGATTATTACTTTGCCTGCAAAATGCAATGACTGGAGCTAGGCACTTTGGCTCATCTACTGTACCCAGGGTTTTCACAAAGGGCAGTGCAGAGAACTGCTAGTGCATGTAGCCCGCTTTGAAGCGTAGGTATCTTCTGCAAGATTCCCTGATTGGGATGTGCAGGTGTGCTTCCTTTAAATCTAGTGTTGCCAACCAGGTGTCTTTGCCTAGCATAGGGAGCAACTGGTGAAGAGTCAGCATCTTGAATTTTGAAATCACCAAAAAGGTGTTTAGAGTAGACTGGTCCAGGATAGGACGCCATGCATTGTCCTTTCTGGGTACCAGGAAGTCTCAAGTAGAAACCTTGTCCCTTTTCCTCTTCTGGTACCAACTGAATAGTCCCCATGCTTAAGAGAGAAAGTACTTGCTTTTCGGCATCTGCCCACTGATTTGGGGGTAGATCTGGCCACCCGCTTGGTGTTGGTAACATTTGGAAGTGAAATCTGTATCCCTGGGACAAAATATTTAAAACCCATTTGTCCTGGGTAATGAGCTCCCAGTTCTTGAAGAGCAATCTTTCCCCCCAAAAGGGCAGTCAGTTGAGAAGTGCTTGGAAGTTTTAAAAAGAAGTCATTGAGACAATTTACCATAGGGGGGAGTTTTATTACTCCCAGATTTGGAACTGGAGGCCCGCCCACTGCTTAGTCCTGTGCATACCCAGAGACCGACGCCTGGGATCTCTGCTGGATCTGGGTTTGGACTGAAGGTCTGAAAGAGGCAGGAAAGGACCAATTCTTAGAAGGCCAATACCTACTAAATCTTGGAGGTTGTACTTGTAAAATGTCTAACAGTTTGCATGGATTTAGCTTTTTCCTGCATCTTAAGAACTTCCTCCTTGTTGTCAAACAGGCGGTCCTGGTTTAAGGGAGCATTCACTAATTTCGCTTTAACATGATCTGGCAAGGATTGCTCCTTAAGCCAAGCATGCCTTCTAAGTACAGACCCAGTTACAGCAGCCCTGCAAGATGCCTCTAGTGAAACAAAACCACATTGCAAAGTATGTTTTCCCCCCTGTTCAGCTGAATGCAGTAAACCCTGTAAATCCATATTTTCAGCACAATCAGGCATCAACATCATTTTCTGTTTAAGCAATTCAATAATATGCTGCTGATACTTTAACATATGAAACTGGCAGTTTAAGGCCCTAATGGCCAAAGTTGCAGAAGTGTATACCTTCTTACCCCATCTATCCAGCACCCTAGAGTCTCTATCAGAGGATACCTTCTTACCCAATCTATCCAGCACCCTAGTCTATCAGGGGGGGTAGGATTTTTGGCAGTAGTAGCTTTAATGCTCTTGGGTCCCTGTAAAATGGTCTCAGGATCCACAGTAGGATCTTTAAAAAGGAACTTGTGAGAGTTAGGAACCCTGTAATATCTATCAGGTTTTCTGGGAGCTGGAGGTAGAGAGTCAGGGGCCAAGCTAGATTCCGAAAAGGAAACAATGTCTAGTACAGGAGGTATGGCTAAAGGCCTGTGCTGGAGCAGAAGAAAGAAATCCCCAAGCCTCTTTTTAGAATCAGAGAAATCCTGACTTTCCCAATGAAAATGCTCCCTGAGTGTATGCAAGGTTTCACCAAATGAGAAGTCCTTTGGGAGAGAAGCAGAGAGAATAGAGTCCTCAGCATCAGAATCATCATAGGGAGATAAGGATAAATCCCAGAGGAAACAGAAAATTCAGAATCCTGGTCAGAAGTATCAGAAGCAAACTCAGTCCTAGGTCTCAGAGGGGGAAAGGTTGGCTTCCCCCAATTAAAGTAATAAGGTCTTCAGCCATTCTTATTTGTTTAGGCATACAGGCCTGACCATGCAGTCTGGGTGGTCAGTTTTCTAGGCATGGTTCGAGATTTAGGTCTTTATGAAGAAGATGGCGTCTGTTTAATACGCAAGTCAGTAGGCCTGAATACACCTTCAGAAGCTGGTGCCTGCGCAGCGCCTCCAGACCCATCCAAGGTAGAGACATCTGCAGGTTCCACAGTTGAAGCATCTCGCGGCATACCAGACTCCGAATGGGTCTCAGTAGAGGCCTGCAAATCTGAAGTAGCGGGTATCAGGGGCTGCGAAAGAGCCTCACTGAGTACCAGTGACCTGGCGACTGGCTTAGAACAGTCATAGTCAGCTTTGGACCTAGGCGGCCGTCTTGATCTTTGCATTTTTTCGGAATGTTGGTAGTCGGATGGCTTACCGAAGACATATCACGATAACTGAACAGAGCACCAAAATATTTAGAAGTGAAAATATACAGATGACTGATAGTTTGTGGTTTAAATAAGGCACAAACCCGACAGTGAGGTACATCGTGGTCAGGGCCTAGGCAAGAAATACAGTACGAATGAAAATCTTTATAAGGTATTTGCTTTCCACAAGTAATGCAATTATTTACTTTTACTAAAAATACGACAAATTAACTTTTGAAGCGCTTTTCGTTTGCCAAGTAGCAAACTTCAACAGAAATGATTTTCTGATGAGGTTTGCTACTTGGCAAACGAAAAGCGCTTCAAAAGTTAATTTGTCATTTTTATTAAATCAAGTGAGTAGAATCTACAGCTGTTGGGACTCGTTTGTTAGATTTTATTTACTTTTACTGACATCGGTTAAGAGCAAGAAAAAAAAAAAAGTTTCCCCAACAGGGTACTTAGCTTTTAGTTGAAGCCTTCGGTTCTGAACGAAAATTTCTGGAGTCGGCCGACCAGAACTTGCAAACTGCTTCTGCTTCGTGCACTGTACAGCAAGAAAGACTGACGTAATGGCGTCTGCTACATGTTTTATACCCCTGACGACCTGATGCCACAGAAAAGACGGCAACCGATGCAGGACCCAAGACTTAATCAGGCCGACTAAGTGCTACTGCAAGCAGAGAACCCAAATGTGATAACTACAAGAGTGAAACACGAAGAACATCTGCCTGGGTCAGTGAACACTCCACCTTTGTGTAGAGGGGATGACAGTGGCTGTCCTCCATTTGGCTGGGACAAAGCCGCTGCTCAGGGTTTGATTGAATAGGGTGCCTAATGGAGCTGACAACGCATGCCTGAGTTCATGTAGGATGCAGCCAAGGAAATTGTTGGGTCCCATGGAGACTGCATTTTTTTTTGCCTTTCAGAGGGCATTAAAGACCTGCTTCCTGGTGAGGAGGGGAGGGGTCAGGTGCTGGGGATTTCCTGGTTTACTGACGGGTTTCATGAAAACTTCACCCCCATCTCCCCCATCTGCCAGCAAGTTGGCTATACCTACGGCGTACGTGTATGTGGTGTTCTTGACCACCAGTTCAGAGCAGATTTGGGCGTTACCTTTGAGACTGTGGACATGCGTGAAGGGCTTATGACTGTCCTTAGGGGATGTGGCCAATTTGGACTCCAAGTTAGCCTTAGAGGACTTCACCAGTGACCTTATTCAAAGGAGAGATCGCTTCCATCGGCACCTGCACCTTCTTCTTGGTCCTGGACAGCAATTTTTTCCTTTTTTTTATATAGAGTTTATTCATTGCTGCTGTCCACCAGACAGGTTTACTCTTTCTTGAGGAAGATGACTTAGTTGTATGGAACTCGGCAGTACCTGACAGGACCATGTACATTCTATAGTTTTTTGGTGTGGGCTTGAACATTAGTGCTAGTTCCAACTGAAGGGATAGTGGCTGTGAAGTTGCTTATACCTGCTCTTAAGAGACTGTAGTCAGCTTTGTAAAGTTTTTTTGTTTGACCCTGATAAAAGGGGTCAGGGGAGACGGCGACTGAAAGTGATCCCTTTATGGTCAGATCTTACAAAGGTAGACAACACTGTAGGGGTGCTACAGTGACTACTCATGCTGGTTAGTACAAAGTCCAGGCTATTTTCACCTTGTGGGGGTGCCGACCAGCTGATGCAATGCAATGGCAAAGTCAAGAAATCTCTATGCATTCATGTTTCAGTTAGAACGTCGTTTACTCTATGGTTGGGTAGTTAAGTTACCCAGGATCAGAGTAGAGGGTTGAATCTTGACTGATTCAAACATGTCCACATAGGTGAAGTGGGTGTCCTGAGTTATGGTTGGGGGTCTGTAGCTAGCTATGATTTTAACAGATGTTTTGTCAGTTAACTGCACTTGGAGCGTCTCCTGTACATCATACCATTTGACCAGCCTGGAGGTGTGCATGTCTGATAAATACTGAAACTCCACCTCCTTTGGCTTTGTAGCCCTCTATGTGGGGTCTGAAAGTACAGTAGGATGAATAAAGTACAGTTGTGTACCTACCATAAATGTAGATGTTAGAGTGTATTCACTGTTGCAGTCACTACACTTGGGTTATCCTGCTGGCAGGTTACCAGCAGTCTTGGTCCGGCGTTGGCTACTGTCGCCTCTTCAGTGACGTCAGTGTGCCAGGGGTATAAAAGATGCAGCAGACACCATTTTCTTCAGTTTTTCTTTGCCCCAGATGTCAGGTGCCCCCAAAAGGGTAGGCTAAAAAACATTGCTAATAAAAGCATGCACTAAAATAAACAATACCTTCATCTACAAGCAAATACACCACATAGGTTGTATAGGATAGAGAAGTACAGATAAGTCCCAGCAAAGAAAGGGGGATGGTGGGTGGGTAACCTGGAGCTGCAACAGTGAATACAACATCTACATTTATGGTAGGTACACAACTGTACTAGGTTAGTGTATTCACTGTTGCAGTCATTACACTTGGGTTGAATCCCAAAGCTGAGGTTGGGCGGCTGGGTCTGAATAGAATTAGGAGTGGCTACTAAGGCCCTGCAAGACTGCAGTGGCAAAGCCTGCTCTGGATTTAGAGTAGAGAAGCAAGTGGTAGTGCTTAGTAAAAGTGTGCACTGAAGTCCAAGTTGCAGCCACCAAAATATCCTTGGTTGGTACTCCTCTGAGGGAGGCTGCTGAGGTGGCTGCTGCCCTGGTAGAATGTGGTCTAATGCCCTTAGGCACTGATTTACCATGTTGTGAATAGCAGAAATGAATGCAGTGTCCCTATCCATTTTGAAACCGTCTGCTTTGAGATAGCCTTTCCTTGTGATCCTGCAGCATATGCCACTAAACGTTGTTCAGTCTTTCTGAAAGCTTTAGTTTTGTCCAAGAAGAAGTGTAGCTGTCTATGTATGTCCAAAGAATGCAGAAGTCTCTCCCCTTTATTCTGCGAGTTTGGGTAAAAAAGTAGGCAAATGAATGGTTTGGTTAAGAGCCACACTGGACACTACCTTAGGCATAAATGTTGGGTTTGTCCTTAGAGAAACCCTGTCCAGATGGAAGATAATAAAAGGTTCCACAGCCATTAATGCCCGTAACTGAGACTCTTCTTGCTGAAGTTATTGCTAGGAGCAGAGCTGTTTTCCATGATTAGAATTTATCTCAGCTGTATTGGCTGGCTCAAAAGGAAGCAGTGCGAGTTTTTCCAAGACAAAATTGAGGTCCCATGCAGGTATTGGTGCTCTCCTTGGAGGTCTTAGATTTTTGCCCCCCCTGAGGAACTGCCTAAGCAATGGATATGAAAGAATAGGCGGGTCTGTATTGTAATGAGCTGAAATGGCAGAGGCATGGATCTTAATTGATGAGAAGTATAGGTCTTTGTCCAGCATCTCAGTTAGATATTGTAAAATCCGAGGAATATTTGGAACAAGCGTGTCAATTCCTTGTGCCTGGTCCCAAGCACAGAATCTCTTCCATTTTTCTGCATAAGATTTTCTGGTGCTGGGCCTCCTGGCCCCCAAAATGACATCCACAACTGCTTCAGAGAGAGGTGTATTCTGAATGGTTACAGTATCCGCCATGTAGCTAGATTTAGAGTTCTGAGTTGGCTGTGCAGGATCCGATTGTTTTGTTGGGTTAGTGAATGAGGAATTTGAGGCAATGTCCAGGCTGGGCCTTGGGACAAGCTCCTTAGGATTGGGTACCAGTGTTGGTGCGGCCAATCCAGGGCAATCAGAATCCTTTGTGGCTTCTCTTGTCTGACCTTTAGGAGTACCTTGGGGAGAAGAGGCAGTGGAGGAAATTCATATATACTGTAAGGTTGTTCCAGCTGAATGACAGAGCATCCACTTTCCATGCTTGTTTGTGATAAGTCCTTGTGCAGAATCTCTGAAGTTGGCAGTTGTGAGGGGAGGCAAAAAGATGTCTGGGCATCCCCATTTTCTTGTTATCATGCTGAAGATTTGTGGATCTAGTTTCCACTCGTGAGGGTCCATGAGGTTTCTGCTTAGTTCATCTGCCAGAGCATTTGTTTTTCCTGGCAGGAATTGTGCTTGCAGGTGTACTTGGTAAGTCAATGCTGTGTTCCACAAAATCATGGCTCGTCTGCAGAGAGGGTAGGAATGTATGCCCCCCTGCTTGTTTATTACCACATGACTGTGGTGTTGTCCATCTATCAGCAGCTGTCCTGGATGAAGTAGGTCCTTGAAGGCGGTCAGGGCATTTTGTACAGCTAGCATCTTTTTGATTGAGGTGTAGATGCCTTTGGCTTGGGGTCCATGTGCCCCGAATACATTTTCCTGCCATGTGGGCCCCCCAGGCATAATCTGATGAATCTGTTAGTGTTTGCCTGGCTGTGGGTACAGTGAATGGCTGTCCCTTGTTGTGGTGACAGGCCTGTGCCCACCATCGAAACTCCTGTTGCAGGCAGGGAATGAGTGAAATTAATGATTCCAGGCTGTGGCAATGTTGAGTCCAAACACTAGGTACCATTGTAGTTTCCTCATATGCAGTCTTGCATATGGAATTAGCAGAATGCAGGAGGCCATGTAGCCCAGAGCCTGCAGAATTTTTCTTGCAGATAACTGGGTCTTTGTTGCCATATTTTCGAAGTAAGAGGTCAGTTGCCTTTGCTTGTCTGGTGTGAGATAAGCCATCTGGGCAGTTGTATTTAAGCTTGCACCCAGGAATATTATCTCGAGAGGGTGCTAGTTTTGATTTCTTTTCGTTTACTGTGTACCCTAGGCAAAATCTTTTTACAAACGCCAGATGCTTTAGTAGAATGTCTTTGGCCTCTGCTTGAATAAGGCAGTCGTCCAAGTAGGGATATATTTGAATTCCTCTGTCGGCAAAATGCAATTACTGGTGCCAGGCATTTTGTGAAGACCCTGGGCGCAGTAGATAAGCCAAAGGGCAGTGCAGAGAATTGGTATTGCATTGAGCCAGCTATGAATCTGAGGTATCTTCTGCAAGATTATCTGATTGGGACATGCAGGTATGCCTCTGAGGTCCAAAGTTACAAGCCAAGCCTTTTTACCCAGCATTGGGTAGAAGCTGCTGCAGAGTCAACATTTTAAATTTTGGAACATCCAGAAAAGTATTTAGAATAGACAGGTCCAGAATCGGTCTCCATGTTTTGTCCTTTCTTGGTACTAAGAAAAGTCTTGAGTAAAATCCTTGTCCCTGCTCTTGTCGTGGCACTGGCTGAATAGCTCTCATGTCCATGAGAGATTAAACTTGGTTTTGTGCCTCCGCCCATTAATTGTGTGGCAGGTCTGGCATACCTTTTGCCTTTGGAAAGGTGTGAAAGTGGAACCTGTAGCCCTGAGAGACTATATTTAAGACCCACTTGTCCTGGGTAATCGTGTGCCAATTTTGTGAAAAAAGTGCTAGCTTTCCCCCCAGGGGTGCTGCCAAAAGATAAATGCTTGGCATTGGCAGAGGGAAGTCATTGGGACTGTTTCCTATATGGCTGTGTTTTGTCTTCTCCGCTTTTGGAGGTAGAAGCACCCCACTGTTTGGGCCTGTATGAGCGCTGGGGCTGTCTGCCTCTAGGGTGTCTGTATCTGCCTCTTTGTGGCCTGTCTGACACGGGAAAGGACCAATTTTTAGAAGGCCAGTTCCTGCTAAATCTAGGTGGCTGCACCTGTAAGAAATCCTTCACTGTCTGCATACATTTAGCTTTATCCTCCATTTTCTTTAACACCTCTTCTGCCTTAACACCAAACAAAGCATCATGCTATAATGGAGCATCCAATAATTTTGCTTTGACATGATCAGGCAGAGTCTGTTCCTTTAACCAAGCATGCCTTCTAATGACAGAGCCTGTTACAGCAGCCCTGCAAGAGGCCTCCAGTGAATCATAACCACATTGCAAAGTATGTTTTCCCACTTGTTCAGCTGCATGCCAATAAATCCTGCAATTCCTTGTTCTCAGCACATTCAGAATTTATCAACATTTTCTGTTTTAACAGAGACATTAAATATTGCTGATATTTAAGCATATGAAATTGACAATTTAAAGCCCTTACAGCCAAGGTAGCAGAAGTGCAAACTTTTTTCCCACCATCTGTCCAGTGCCCTAGAATCTCTGAGGAGACAGGATTTTTGCAGTAGCAGCCTTGACCCCTTTGGGACCCTGTGAAATAGTTTCTGGGTCAGCTGCAGGGTTTTTATATAGAAATTTATGAGAATCTGGAACCCTGTAGTATCCGTCCGGCTTAACAGGTGCAGGAGGTAGAGAGTCGGGAGACAGGCCGGACTCTGAAAATACATCTACAATGTCTAGAACAGTAGGAATAGCAACATGTCTGTGCTGAGGTAGTAAAAGAAAGTCTCCAAGCCTTTTCTTAGAATCAGAATAATCTTGACTCTCCCAGTGGAAATGCTCCCTCATGGTATGCAAGGTTTCCCCAAATGAGTAATCCTCAGCAGGAGAAGCTGAAGGAATAGATTCTTCAGCGTCAGAATACTCATAGGGAGGAATAGAGTATCCCTGTTCTGAAGAGGAGTCAGAGGAAATGGAAACCTCATCAGAGGAATCATATTCAGTGTCTTGCCTAGGCCTCATCAGGAGGGGGATGGGAACCCCTGATCAAAGTAATTAGGTCTTTGGCCATTTTAAGCATCTGTTTCTTAGGCATGGAAGTCTGTCCTGGAGACTGCTGTACTTGTTTCTTTGTCTTTAAAACTGTTTTAGTCTTTGATGCTGAAGTTGGCTTGATATAAAGCTGTGTAGGTTTGAAAACACCCTCAGAAGCCAATGCCTGCTCAGCAGCTCCGAACCCATCTGAGGGAATTAGTTTCCGAAGGCCCAATACCTTGAGTATCCAGAGGCCTAGCTGTCTCTACGTGGGAGTCAGAGGTGGCCTGTGGCTCTGTGGTAGCGGGTGTCAGGGGCTGCAAAAGCGCCTCACTGAGAACCGGCGACTAGCCTAGAAGAGGCTTCGTCGGTTTTGGACCTCGGATGCCAGTCCTTTCTTTTTCCTTGTGCTTTTTATGAACTCTGGTCGTCGGCTGTTCCAACAGCATTATGTAGTTAAACCTTCGGCCAAAGTAATGAAAAGCAAAATCTTACCGACGCTTAGTGCGTTGGGTAAATCTAGCACAAAACCGACAACTAGCAACATTGTGGTCAGGGCCTAGGCAAGGAATACAGTAAGAGTGAAAATCCTTATGAGGTATTTGCTTCCCACAAGAAATACAATTGTTAACTTTTTCTGACATCAGTCTGGAGCAAGAAAAAAAAGTTTCCCCAACGGGGTACTTGGCTTTATAGAAGACTTCGGATCTGAAATTCAATTTCGAAAATCTCAGGAGTCGGCCGACCGGCACTTGCGAACTGCTTTTGCTTCAGGCACCGCACAGCAAGAAAGACTGAGGAAAATGGCGTTGGCTGCATCTTTTATACCCCTGGCGCACTGACATCAGGGAAGAGGCGACAGCAACCAACGCCGGACCAAGACTTTGGAATTCAGGCAGACTGCGGGCAGCTTGCCAGCAGGCTAAACCAAGTGTAATGACTGCAACAGTGAAACACGATGAATATCCTGGAAAGACTGGGGTGTTCTCCGGAGCTTTGAACCAGGTTTCAGTGACTGCACAAATGTCAGCATCCTCTAGGGTGAGGAATGCTTGCAATGAGTGCAGTTTCATGCTAAGGCTCCAAGTGTTTAGCAGCACGACCTTTGAATTTCATTTAGAAAAATTTTGTGCTCGTGGCTTTGTCTAAAAAGGGCACTACGGGGGAGGCAAGAGCCTTTGCCAGAAGCCTGAAGCCCAGGGGAGACAGATGAAGGCCATCTCTAGCAAAGCACTGCTGTCTGTCAATCATGTCCTCCCAGGCTGTCAGGTACTGGATCCTCTTGGAATGACACCAGAAACTAAGCCAATTGTTAAAGTCAATCATTTTCCGTTTATACTGAGGCTTCACTGTAGGTGACTGTAAGATGCTGCTTAAGGCTAAGGACATACCTGCCTGGGATACATATTCAGCAAGCTCAATCATGTCTCTCTTCATATAGTCCAGAGGTACATAGAGTCATTCGCACCAACATGGGCTAGGACACTCATAACAGTACCTGTTGAGAGACTTGAATGCATGCAGGATATGGCAGATTCTAGCCCCTGACAAGCAACTTACTGTGACTTTCTCCTTGTCCAGCCTGGTAAGGGGCACATCTGCGTGTCTCATGACAGAGTCTATTAGTAGTGTATTGGGTTTGCGGCTGGGCCTTACAAGCTGAGAGAGACAAGCATGTGTACAGAGTTTGGTGCTTGATGCTGTGGGTTATGATGTGAGTGTGTGTTTTTGCTTTGGAGGTTTCTTTTGTTTAGGTATCTTATTGTTGAGAACCTTCACATATGAAGGTGTGGGTAGTGTTAGAGGTGCGGTGCTTGTCATGTTTGCATTCAGATGTACTGGCTTGTGACTGAGACAGCAAGGATTCTAGGTTCTTAATGTAATTTCATATCTCATATATTGTGTTCCTAGATGGCAGTAGTAGTACAGGGTTGTCTGTGTACATAAGGCAGTTGCTACACTGTCTCAGGATACCCATATCAACCAGACTAGCAGGAGAAACCATAGGAAATTGCCCATCCATGGTTGTCAATCTGTGGAAGAGGTGTCGGGGGATAGAGTGGGTACTATCTGAGGAGTGTACCTACAAGTGTGAGTGGGCCTGGATAAAATCAACACAGTAGCTGCAAGCAAGAATCTCACTTACACAGGAGTGCTGGTAAGGGAAAAATGTAGGTGACATACCTTGCAACGGGTTAAAACAGCATAGTAGACCCACAGCAAGCGCAAACCTGTGGAAATGCGGGGTTTACACACCACAAAACAAAAGTAAAATAGTAACACTGGAATTGACCAATCAACCCTTACCCCTGAGCTCTTAGTTAAACACAATAACAGACCAGTTACTCCCAAGTAAGTGCAGGCATGCCCTGGCCAACACAAGATGGCGTAGCAGGAACACAGGAATCACACAAACCGATCTGGATAAGGCAAAAACCTGTAAGCAGACTATGCTAAAAACTTTTAAACTCTGTTTAGGTAGCTTTACCACAAGAAAATAAACAAATATAAAAGTAGTAAACAAGAGCAAACCGATTTAAACAAATTAACCAATAAAAAAGCTCATAACTGAGCCCTGTTACAGTAACCATCAGACAAGTTCTAACTGCACACACCTGCCACTAGGGTGCTGGGGAACACACTCCAAAAAAGATGGCCCTGGATTAATGCTCAAGTTATACAAACAATCTAGGATGCAGCAAACAAGATGCACCAATTTCGGAAACAGTTCAAATAAGTAGGCACAATAAGCCTTCAACCAGCAATTCCCATCTCAAAAGGGCAGAATTTACCTTTTCCTCCCACGAGAGTATAGACCACAAACATTCTTAATGTAAAATAACTGGCCTGAAGCCCAAGTGCTTACACCAGAACCAAGAGACTTTTAGAACAAACACACTAAGCCTTCAACCAGTAATTCCCAACTTAGAAGGATGTAAGCTACCTCTCCTGCCAAAAGTGTGTGTAGAGCACACACCTTTCTAATGTAAAACTGGCCTGAAACCCAACTTCTTAAACCAAAAGTCTTAAACCAACAGTTACAGTTTTAATCAAGCTACTAACAAGCAGCAATAAATTCAGTAGAATAAATGCAATTGACTACTTAAGCAGCAAAAGCAAAATAAAGTAATAAAGCAGGGAGAAATAAACGCAGTAAAAGCAGGTGAATAAAGTGCAATCGTTTCTTTCTTTAGGTTAAGTGGGAAGGGAGGAAACATGATAATTCAAGGTTGAGAAACTAAGGGGGTAGGCCTTCCCAAATTCTCTCTACCCAGTAGAATGAGCTGATGTGATGGGACTGGGAAGAGTGTCCAAAATGAGGTTTACAGTAGGGGCGGGCAACTCAAAAGCCACCAAAGACAGCCGCAGATCAGCAATATTCAGAGCAAACAGGAGGACTTCATAGGTTTGGCCAACAGCCTTTGTGGGCTATTTTAAGCCTAGCCAATTACCCCAAGTGAGAATCAAACCCTGCACCTTGTTTATGTAAGGTAAATAACCATTATGCCAGATTTCCTAAGGAAGTATCCAGATGACATCCCCACAACAACTAATTGTGTGCAAATGGACAAGCATTTATTTTTTTGTTTTTTAATAAGTTACTTGAAACCCTAGACTGAGCAAGAGTATCTTAACAGCGGTCAGAGAATCTTACCTGGGAAGAGTACAAGTGTGAAAAGATGTGAATGCCTTGAAATCTGCAGTAAGCAACTGCTGGAGCCAAACATTTTGTAAATACCCTTGGTGCAGTAGGCAGACCAAAGGATAAGAAATATATGACCGGGACAGCCAGATACAAAATTAAATGTCATAAATTTTTGCCAGTAGTAAAATGATTGTAAATAAGTATTTCTTCACCATTAAACTGAGTAAAGGAATGAAAAAGAACAGGGTACAGAAAATCAACATTTGAACTTTGGAACTTGAATAAAAAAAGGCTGAAAAAAAAGGTGTGCAGAATGGGTTTCCAAGGTGCCTCTTTCTTTGGCACCAGATAAATTACTGGAGGGGGGGGGGGGCTTTGATCCGAGGCCACTAGGTCTATGACCCCCTAAGAAAACATGTACTCCAAAACTGGAAGGAACAGGGATGGCTTACTGCCATCCATACTCCTGTTGGGATGACTTTTAGAATCCATTAAGAAGATAAAGCCCTAAACAGAGGGACATATTGTGTGTGTGTGTGTGGGGGGGGGGGGTACTGTAGGTCATTCATTCTTTCCCTTTCTTCTTATAGCCCCCTTGCCATTAGTTTTTAAATGTTTAAATGCATGTTTGTTAGCACCATGAACGTAAAGTTTTTTTTTTATGAAATGTACAAGGGTTGGAAAATTTGGGAACCCCTTGAATTAAAATTCCCCCCCTTCGTTAAATCTTGAATTTCACGATCGGCATCAGAATGGCCAGACAGAATATCCTTGACAAAAGGAGAATTTGAAATCTGTTTTAACATTCTGAAAATTGTTGAGAATATGAAGCAATTCTTATAACAGACTCTGTAGCAGAAGCTCTGGAGACATTATCAGCAGAATCATACACAACACTTTACAGAGTTTGGTTTCATGAGAAGCAGATGCAATTAAGATAATCTATTCTTTATCTCACCAGACGGCAGTTTTAACAGTTAAGATACTTCATGTTTTAAGTAGTAGTCAATAGCCCGGCTGTTCGGAATTACGGCTGTTTAAAATGATCAACATAAGGTAGAAGCATAAACGTTCTTTCCAAATCTATTAAAGTTTCCAACCATTCTCTGAGGGAAAGGGGTTAGCATTAATCTGTTTAGCAACAGAAATTTTAGAAAATAAAACTCACGGTGTGCTTTAGGATTAGAGAATAGGTTTACAAAATACCTCAGCTGCGGCAGTGAAGGTGTCAGCCTAACACTCAATGACTCCTTAGCAGTTTTCTTGCTGACGGGAAAAGAACCAAAGAGCCCAATAACTTCTCCAAGGCTCATCTGAAAAAGTAATCTGGTATAGAACCCTGTGGGAGTCTGTAAACCTCTGGGGGGGGGGGGGGGATCAAAGATGAGAATTAAATAACTGTTCCAAAAGAATATCCTGCCCCTAACATTTAACTTACACCTTAAGAATTATTTTTAAACACAGCTCTGCCACAAGCATATATTAAGAAAAACTCCCTAAAAACCATGACCATTTACAAAACACATTTTTCCAAGCGTAACATTCCCCACCCCGCCATCCGAGTCAGTTTTTCCTCAGAAAAATAAGTGGAAGTTTTTCCTCAGAAGAGTACTCAACCCCAACCTTGAAAGATCTCTAGCCAACTGTCAGTTCCATAAAACATGCAAAGGGAGCACACTTTTGCAGCAAGATAACTCTGAAGCTTTTGGCACCCAAACTGCCTTTTTAATGTCTCCCCTCCAGCCCCAGGCAATTAAAGCAACTGGAACAGTGTCCTGAAGCTTTAAAAGCTGGCCATCAGTCACATTCTGGGCAGGATACAATCTAAACAGCTTAGGCTACTGCAACAGTGAGATAATGTTAAACATCTCTTGCTCCACAACCACCATCATCTGGTTAGATGGCAGAGAAGCCAATGCTTATGATGATGAATGAACAGACAGGACTATTAGGTATTTCAGTGTTGGAGAGACCATCACAGAGAACAGCCTACATGGTACGGCATCAGGAGAGAAACATAAAATGATGCTATATACAAGGGCCCTTGAAATAATTAACAAGCTTGAAAAAGTTGGTATCAGAATGTTTGAGAATTGTGTAAAAGGTAGAGAAATCATAAATGCCAATACAGGGTCCAGTGACAGGGCAGACGAAGTAACGAATAGTTGACAGAGAAAGCCAAGTTCCAGTAGGAAACCTCAGAATTCCTGTAAATCTAGAACTATGAGGACACAAGTGCAGCTGTATAGACTGAAATGGAGATTTCCAACTTTGCACTACTGCTAGGACATAAGGCAGCAGCCAACAATAAGGCGACACCAACAACCCGAAATCAATGGATGAGGAGTTCAATGACTTATAGAAAAAAAGTTAGGGAGGCAGACTTAAAGGGAACCTGGACGTCTTCCTCTTTCAGAAAATGTTTGGCATGCCCTACAACCATGATCACTCATAGCCTGAGACTTTCTATTGTCAGAGTCCTTCACACTTCGAGTAAGACTGCTCTAGAACAGCAACTACCTGAAGAGGAGAACAAACCTTAAGAGATGTCCTCCACAGCCTAAGTGAAATTCAGAATGCTTATGTATTTTATTAAACATGAAACTACAGTTGCTCAAGTCCTACTTATATTTAACAGAGGTTTGAATTCCTCACTGCATCAGTTGCATTTTGGGTTATCTGCCAAGATAACCCAGTACTGGTCAGCTTTCTAAGACTCTGATTCCCCTCCCTCTCTTCCTATGATAACTGATTGAGCATTATCCCAAGAGGGAGGCCTACATCTGCCACATGGAGTGTTCAGGCTTTTTTTGCTTCCAGAAAGTACCTAAAACCAGAATCATCTAAGTAAATTCACAGTCAATAACAATCACATAAAAAGCAAATGCAACACCCAAATCAGAGAGGATGAAACCCATCTCAACTATGCATAACCTGGTGGGTGGTGGATGTGTACGGCCACTGAGGAATTCAAACAATCTACTGCTACAGGTAAGTAGGACTTGTGTAACTGTTCCATGTTCATCATTCCCACTGTCTTTGTGGCATTTTGGATAGATTCCCAAAGCTTACCTTACCTGGGAGATTGAAGGGTGAAAATCTAGGACCCCATTGAAAATGGTCCTGGCAAAGCCTGCTCTGGACTCTGAAAAGGACTCCAGTTTGCAGTGCTTTGTGAAGGTATGAACAAAGAAACCAGCTGCTACCTCTAGAATTCACCCCTTTTCAATTTGCTAGTAGTAAAGTGAGATTTACCATGGTTGGACTAACAGGAAAACAATAGCATACAACCATCACACAGTAGTTTGTTTAGAGAGGGGTTACCTTTCTTAACCCCCATATAAAAGACAAACTACTGTTCAACATTCCTAAAGGACTTTGTACTCCCAAGGTAGTACCCAAGATGACTGTGCACATCCAAGGTATGTAAAATCTTCTCTTTTTGTTTTGAGATCAGAATAGATTACTGGAAAATTGACGGCTTGATTCAAGAATCACTCGGTGCTTTTAGTTTCAGACTTCAGGCCTGATAGACTTTCAAGGAGCCTGCCTATCCACGTGGCATCATAAATTATTTCAAATACTTACCTAATGTTCGATTAAATTAATAAATTGAGTCCATTTTTCTAATCCTAAGAGGCAGAGTGAAAATTGTCCAAGAGCCCCGTTTTACATTTAGCAATTTCCACCATACGAGTCCTACTCCTAAGTCCCTATATGATGGTAATTTCTTGTTCTACCCACAAGAACTCCTAAGCTTTCAGACTTGAAAGACACCTGTACATAAAAATTAAATCTCCCTTAAATAGCAGATACCCGACAGAGAACATGGAAGTAGAGTATCTTAAGTCTTCCCCCTCAAAACCTTTTGTCAGGTAAAACAAAATCTCTATCCTTTCCTGTCTTTCTATCTGTAATCAGTTAAACATACATTTCCAGCACATTTTATCACGTCTTACAAAGGCAACAAAACGTTCCTATCCCTACATATAAAGTTTTCAAAATATTCCAGTCTTCAAAACAACATCTATCATCCAACTAGATGCAAATCAAAATTATCACCATCAGCCTTTATTCCCAATTAACATTACTCACTACTTCCAATTCATTATTCAATGCATAAAGAGAACACTTATTTCTACTAAAATGAACAACTCTGCTTTATATACTGAACTCCATGTTGAAAGATGCCCACTTGTACGTTTCATCCAAGTACCCTTGGCGTTTACTCTGATCAATGAACGTTGTAAT
This sequence comes from Protopterus annectens, assembly GCF_019279795.1. Lineage (NCBI taxonomy): Eukaryota > Metazoa > Chordata > Ceratodontiformes > Protopteridae > Protopterus > Protopterus annectens. The sequence goes on from NC_056739.1 coordinate 1,481,584,992, forward strand.
AACTGACTTTCCTGGAAGGCATCAGCATATTTACAACCCAAACCCATTAAACATTTGAAATATCATAGTGTCTCCAAATACTGGTCCTGCAACACAGCCCTGTGAAACTCTAGAGAAAAAAAACTGATGAGCTTAAATTATCTCCCCAATCACATCCTACTAGTTCTAAAACACAACCAGTCTCAGTCTGCCTTATCACATAGTGGTTCACCTTGTACTGATGCAAATGATTTCATCATGAGGGATGGTATCAATTTATTTAGATGTGGCTAAGGCGCTGTCCACAGGCAGCCTATTAATCAACTCTTCTCATAATCGTTAGTAGAACAAGTTTGTCCTATGTGATTTTCCCTGTGTAAATCCATATTGTATTATACCATCTACACAGGAGTCTAATGTACCAAACATACAATTACAAATTTCCTCGAAACATTTTCCCAATATGCTTGTCCGACTGCTATAGGCTCAAGTTCAACAGCTGTAACTTCACCTTTCTTCGGTATAGTAACTAATGACTCTTTCCATAATCTAGGTTGCTAAACTTAAGAAAAATACATTCAGGCACGGCATGAGTGTTTCTAAAATAGACTTAAGGAAATATCCACTGATCCCATCTGGACCTGCAGCAGAATTAATTTTTCCCCAAGTCTTTGATAAAACGTCCAAATAAATTAGGACAAACTTCAACCAAATTAAATGTTAACATTAAAACAATCAATTTCTTTACAGACAACTACTGAACCCAGAAACAAATCTGCCAAGTATCCTACATCAGTGATCATTTAATTATGCACATTATACAGCCTTCTGCTCTCTAAATTGATACAGGTGCTTATAAAATGTTTTGACATCTGGAATAAATTTCACCAGTTTTAACTCAATGTTTGGCCTCTCCCAATTG
>NC_056739.1:1481590892-1481616699 GCF_019279795.1 Protopterus annectens
AAACACAGGTTGCCTGGCTATCAATGGAATTGGAGAAACCATGCAGTCAGCTTGAGGTTTTTGATGTCAGTCATGCCTGTCAGGTGAACCAGAAGGTCTGGAGTCGGAGCCAGAAGGTCTGGAGTCTGAGCCAGAATCCAAGGTGGGAACAGCAGATGAGGCCAAAGGAATGGGAACCAAATGTGTTGAGGCCAGTAAGGTACAATAAGGATGGCTTTGCTCTTCAGCCTGGCTGCTTTCTGGAGGAATTTGGGAATTAAAGCATTCGAGGGATAAGCATATAGGAGACCAGGGGAAACAATTGTGGAGTAGAGCATCCCTCGGACTCCACCGGAAGGGGGAATTAGGGCAAACAAGCTGCTGCACTCATTTAAGGGAGATGCAAAGTGATCGCAGCAAAGCTGGCCCCACTGACAAAATCACATCCGTTACTTCACTGCTGAGGGACCATTTGTGAGGTAGTAAGATGGACCTGCTTAGACCGTCTGCCAACACACTGAACTTCCCCAGAATGCACACTGCATTAGAAAATGATTGGAAGAAAACAGTCATTGCCACAACCTCGAGGCTTTTTGATACAGGAGGCAAGATCTGGTTCCTCCTTGTTTATGTACCAAACAACCAACATGTTGTCCGTTTGAAACGCAATCATTCTGAGAGGCAGAGATTTCTAGAATGCCTGCAACACCAAAATCACTACTCTCATTTCTAGAACACTGATATGCAAGTTGGCCTCCTTAAGGGACCAAGTGCCTTGGACCATCTTTCCCAGAAAATGGCCCCCCCACCCAATCTGGGAAGCATCTGTGGGCACTGTGGCCTTGGGCTTAGGGTAAAAATGAAGGGACGGCCTAGCAGTCATGACTGCATCCACCAGGAAAGACACCACTTGCACACACAGGTTATTTTCATCTTAAAACCGAGACAGGTTGAGACAGAATTGCCATTGTGTTTCTAGTTTCCATTGTAGAATTCTCACATGATATCTTGCTAAAGGAACTAAGGCTCTCTCTGCTGACAATGACCTACGGGCTTGCAAAATCAACCAGGCTGAAATTCTGGTACTGCAAGTTTTCAAGACCTGACTGTATTGTTTGTAATCGAAAAACGGGAAGTGATGCTACCATGGAGACTGTTTAATATTGCGCCTATGAATTCCAATGACTGGGTCGGTTCTAACTGTGATTTGCTGTGACTGACAGTTACCCCAAGATTTGAACAAGTCTGCAACACTGTCTCGGGCTTGTACCTAATGATGCCTGGTCAAAGCAATAATGAGCCAGTCGTCCAAGTATGGAAACATGCAGAATCCCTGCAATCTCAAGTGAGCTGCCACCACTGCCATGCACTTGGTGAACATCCTGGGAGATGTGGTGAGACTAAAGGGTGGTGCTCTGAAATGGCCAGAAGCACAAGTACCTTTCTGTATCTTTTCATTTTTACATGACAGACTTTCGGGATGCAAACCATCAAGTACATCCAACAGTCCTTGCTCAGAAAGGGCAGAATGGACTCAACTGTGACCATTCGGAACTTGATGTCTCAAACAGATTTGGTCAACACACAGATCCAAAATCGTTCCAGTCCCCTGTTCTCTTTAGCACTAACAAATCTTGAGTAAGTTCCGGATTCTATTTAGTCTGGAGGGATCTTTTGGATGACATTCCTGCAGCTTTTATACTTCCAGTGCTGCTGCTTCCCTCTGGGAGGGACATCAGGTATCTTCCTGGGTAACAGGGATGGAAAGGAAAAGGAAATAATTCAATCTCTGGAAATGATCCTCTGCACCCAAGTATGAAATGTTTAGCCATGCTGCTTGGTGCAGGAATAAGCAACCCCCCCCCCCGATTGCCTCCAGAAGCAACTGGGCCTCCATTCAGAACTGCTGATAGGGTCCATCAGAGGAGCATCTCCAGACCCTTGGCACTGCATCATCCTCTGCTACGGGGGCATCCTCTTCCTTTATCACTCCCCCCTCTGCCTCTGGGGGAGCTACCTCCACGTGTGTGCCCCAGAAAGGAACCAGAAATGTTCTGAACCACATCTTTCAACCTCCCTGTTTACTCCTGAAAAGGTCCATTGAGGGATCGAAAAACATACACCAATAGCAGACAGGGTCTTTCCATCCTTCTCACACCTGGAGTGAGTCTCATTGTGGGGCCAAATAAGTAAGAAAAGTCAAAAGAAACACTGCTGAAAGAGGACATGAAGGGCTCCAGAGACATCACAGGTGCACCCAAGCATGCTCCCTGATGAAATGCCTGAAGCCACAGCCACTGAGGCACTTTCTGCTGTATGCGAGATGAGTCTTGGATGAATTTGCAATAGACTGAAGGGTAGACAACTGTGAAGCCACCGAAGTTAGAGTCCCTGCGGTAGTTATCCCTGAAAGGGAGTATGAATGTTCTTTAATTAGGTCCCTTTGTAGCTTTGTGAAATGTGCCAAATAGTTCAGCGATCAGATAGCTTAAGTAAAAGCATACACTCACTTCCCAAATCTGTCCACAACTCTAGATTCTCTATTGGGGGGTGGACAGTGGAAATCTGTTCTAAGAGTTCCTGTTCTGTAGCTGCAGCCACAACCATGGTATCAACTGGTACTCCCCCTACTCAAATGCTCTCTCCCTGCTGGTGGAGCCAGAATCCTGTCCAGTATCTTGGGGATTGGCTCAATCATATCAGGTTTTTTCCATGCCCACCTAGAAACCAAATTCTATGAGTTAATCAAGAGGTGGAGTACCCAGGAGGTAGAAAGGCCAGACCCAAACCTTTCCTGAAATACTCCTGAAGAGTCAGATGGGTTTTGGGCAGACCAACCACCCTTCTGTTTTAGGATCTCAAGGATGTCTCCAAATGAGACAAATCAGATAGTGACTTGGGAGACCTTCTCCTTCAAAGTCAGTACCATCTGTGACATACTCCTGGGGGCAGTCCATCTTCCTAGGGACTTATTCGGTGGGATGATCCAGACAAGTACTAGAACAGAAGACTAAACCCAGCTGGGTAGTCTTGAAGCTTTGGGCTGGCTGTCCCAGTGGCACAGAATGCAGAGGATCACAGCCAAAAACAGATGGCATGTCAAAGGTGGATCAGAGGGGTAGGACCCATCTGACCTGCCGGAGCACAAAAAGACCCTCTTCACAACCTCGAAATTTGACCAGTCCCAGAGAGAGGGGAAACCAGTGGAACAGAGAAAAACAAGTTTGTCCCGCAAACCTCTTCGGGTCGGAGAGCTGCATGGCTGACGAGAAAGCCAGAGCCAAGTTGTCCAAAGCCAAAGCACAGAGAGGGAGAGAGCGCTCTGAAAACCTCAGAATAGACTCCCCCTCGGATCCAACATGGGAGCCTCAAGTCAGACAGCCATATGGATCCGAAAATTTTGGAGCCGGTGTGCTAAAAGTAACTGAAATCTGAAGAGAAAGCTCTTCTGATCCAATCCAGAAAGGTCCAAAACACTCAGATCCAAGAACTCTAATCCCAGAGCGTGGGTCAGAGTAACAGCAGCTACTGGTGAAGAACTTGGACAAAGTTCCTCATCCAAGGGTGTAGGAACCATGTAGACTCCATTCTGAAATTGCTCCGTGACCAGTTTCCTCACCATTCTTTCAAGATCAGCCTCTGGGATACTTCTGGAGGAACAAGATTACACTACTGAAGAGGGCCTACAGTTCCGCTCAAGAAAAGAAGAGGGCATCCTAGACAGTACTGGATCCACAGAGGGTGAATACACAGTCCTAGGCAGATACTTCGAATCCATGGTACTTTTCATCAGATTGTACGAAGAACCTGCCATTTTTATTGGATCAGAGGATGGCCGGATCTGATTTGGTTTTCCTTTACTTTGGTTCAGAAGTGGAAGGGGTAGAGTCAGAAGACCTGGACCTTTTTGATGAGTCCCTAGATTTAGAAAGCTGAACTCCAGCAATTGCCTGAGAAAGGGCAGTTGGCAAAAGACCTTTCAATATCAATTTCATCTCTCTGAAAGAGTGCCTGGGTTAAATCCACCACAAATATCAGAATACTCATCTAAATGTTCAGCCCCCAAACAGTAAAGGTATAGGGAGTGAGCATCAGCAAAGGGCATTTTGTGCCCACAGTTTGCACATTTTTTTTTAAATCTTTTTCTGACATACCTGTAGACTAAGCAATCAGATATCTAGTTTAACAATAACTAACACTGGAGAAAGGGCAGAGAGAAAAGGCAAGGTTTTTTTTTTTTTTTTTTTTTTTTTTTTTTTTAAATCAGAAATAGAAACGCACAGGGATATACAGGGGTAGGAAACGGCTTACCAACAATGATAGCAAGAATACACTAGCTAGTGTGATTAAAAATGAAAAGGAACAAATACACCGACAGAAACCAAAAAGTCATTAACTAGGATAAGGTGTATAAGGATTAGAGAGAAAATTGAAGAAAAACTTATCTATTAAACCAAAGCTCGAGAGCAGCTGTCAGCCACATCTGATTACGAATGCAGCAAACGAGATCGGAGGAGTTAGGCTTGGTGTATTATGGGCAAGAAAGGAGTTCAAGAGTTTGATCATCTAACGGCAGAGCTGGATAGGACTATCAGATCTGAACCCATACGTTGAGGATTGAATGAAAATTGACAGCATCAGATCCTATTTTTCAGTTGCGGTGCTCACACGTGACCCAGCAGGACTCATTCAATGCAAAAGCAGTTCTGACACCTCAGGAAGGGTGTGAGGGAGGATCTGTTACTAGCTACAGGACAAGTTTTTAATTTAACAAAAGCCTGCAATTTAGTTGCACACTGTTTGGCTGGAGCTTTAACTGAAGCTTTAGCATAATACTGGCTAGTGAAACATGAAGGTCAGACAAGGATAGAGACTTCTGTTACAGAAGGTGTGCAAGATGATGGTGACTTGCTACCACCACTATTTCAGTGGCATGAAAAAAAACAATTTCCCAATGTCTACCCTGACTCGTATAAATGAGACTTGAAATACAAAACTGCTTTTTTCTGTTTCTCAGACTCTAAGCAGCTCTGAAAAATGACTGATGCACTGAAACATCTCAGGAAATATACTATACTAAGATGCAGTGGGGGGGAGGGGGCTTTGAGTTTTAAAGTGAAGTTTCCTTTAATTGCTTTCACCGTGACATCAAGTGGCACCTAATGAAATAGGGGTCCATTGCCACAGACATACCATACAACTGTTAGTACCCCCCCCCCGAAAAAAAAAAGCAAACCAAAATGAACAAATGATCCTCAGTTATTTTAAGATAATCAAACACTCTAGTAACGTACAGATAACACGCATTTAAAAGAAAACCTTATAAACTGTCCGAAGAAGAAGTTGGAATTTTTTCACGTTGTGCCCTTTGACTTTTCACCAGTTTTCTTGTTACCCTCTTCATCTTTTGTTCTTATGTGGGGTGCATTCTTAAACAATTCCCAAAGGTATTTTTTTCTTACAGTACTTTTGTACAGAATGACAGGCCATCATTTTGCAATAGCTGAATGTGTGTTAAGTGGATTAAATCCAACTAAAAGTAACAAACTTATGAAATATATTTTGCTTTTCGGAAATGTCCTTCCTGCTCATTATGCTTTCTCTACTCCAGTAGGATATCTCCTTCTCTAATAATTACAAACACCTAATAGAACTTCATCTGGTCTCACTACTTTGTTGCTCAACTGCCACTGGTTTCCAGTCTTCCATTTTACACCCATATGATCAAATTTACCCAAGATTTGGAGCCACTGTAGCAAAACTCCATGATATCATAGAATGTAATATATTGAGTGTGCTCATACCTCATGTAGGTTCTCAGACATTTAAACTGTACTATGGAGCATGTCGCCATTAGGGTGATCCCAGAGTTTTCAGTTTTTGCAATTAAGCGGTCTGTAGAAGGCTAAAGTTAGAAGTTTCTTTATCCAACTAAACATTGACACTTACTTCAACGCTCTAAACAAACTCCCGGTTCACATATGCTAGTATTTACCCTACATAAACACCCACCCACCATCACTTGTCCTATTACCTTAGTTTTTGTGAAAACTCCTATGACTCTCTAAACTCAGTATGAGGAGATAGCTAGCAGGTTAGGCTGGTGCCAGGCAAGCAAGTACTGTAGATCCAAATAAAAAAAGAAGACAGCCAGCACCATGGAGAATCTGAATATAATCATTAATTGTAAACTGTAATCTAGACCGGTTTCAGCACAAGGCTTTCCTCAGTAGTACAAAGTAAAATAATTGGGTCATGGTCTTATATAGCTGCAATCAATTAGATTCATGACATCATTTCCTGTGTTTAAAGAAACAGAAAAAAGTTATCATGGATAGTCAACATAAATCACATGTTAAATATGAAAACTGATATACATCTATTCAAAGAAAAAATATAGGTTAGTTTTTAGGATATAGCATAATAATGCAAAATCAAATATTGTCATAGAAAATACATATGAAATAAAACGAGATGAAAAATGAACTAAGAAGGAACTGTGGATAAAAAGTTATACATACAATGGAGTAAAATGACAATTGTACAAGAAATAGTAGTTAAACTGACTAGTTATTGCTAGTAACTCATAATTTGTCATTTAATCCGGGGGAAAAAAGTCCCCCAAGTTTTATTATCCACCTCCTTTCTTTTTTATTAAGAATATCGTGCCACCCTGTCTTGAAGGCTCTGTTACCAATGATGCGATCAATGATGGTAAATTAAAATTTGGCAGTCGAATGTTTAGTTGTGTGTCTATATAGTGCATTTGTTATTCTCTGGTTCCTGATATCCCCTAGGTGTTCAGAAATTCTGGTGCGAAACTGTCTGGAAGTTTGGCCAATGTAAAAAGCCTGACAGGTGCATGTGGCGAGGTAGACTATCCAATCTGAACTGCAATTGCCAAAGAATTCAATGTTGTATATTTGTCCTGTGTTTTTACTGGTAAAACAAGTGGTTTTGAAAATGTAATTGCAAAAGCTGCAATGACCACAAGGATAAATACCAATTAGTTTATCCCCTGTGAGTGTCCTTTGTATGAGATTGTCATGCCTTGGGTTTGTTCTTTTGTAATGCGAAAAATGAGAACACAGTGATTTACCCTTTCTGTATGAGAAATAGCAACGTTCTCCTAAATAATTCTCTAAAAGGGGGTGCGAGTTGAGTATGTTCCAATGGTTATTGATGATATTAATCAAATTCCTGCTGTTACGTCCATAGGTTGCGACAAATCTGCATAGGTTGGAACCATCGTCTCTTTTTCTTCTGCTGTATTTTGAGAGAGAATCTCTGGATTTAGTATTGCTGGATTGTATGGCTGAGTGGATGATTTGAGATGAATATCCCCTGGACAAAAATCTGTGGGATAAATCCGTTTGATGTTTGGTAAGCTCATCCTCTGAAGAGCATATTCTTTTTATCCTCAGAAACTGTGATTTTGGAATATTTTTAGCAATATGTTTGGGATGAAAGCTCTCCGCATGCAAAAGAGTATTGAATTGTGGGAATTTTCTATAAACTGATGTTTGAAGTGTGTTATCTATTGCTCTTTTCAAATGAACATCCAAGAAATTAATTTCATCCAAGTGATGTTCTTCCATAAATTCAATACCCCAGATGTTCCCGTTCAAATATTCCATAAATTCCTGGAGGTATTCATTGCCTCCCTTCCAAACTAACCAACAGTCGTCCAGGTACCTTCTCCATATATCGATTTCTGGTAGGTATATATTATGCATAGGATTGTATATAATCATTTCTTCTATGTAACCCATGAAGAGGTCCGCATATATGGGTGCAAAAGATGCACCCATAGCTGTCCCTTGTAGTTGCCAATAACAATCCTGTTGAAAATAAAACACATTTTTGGTCAAAATGTGTTCAGCCATACATAATATAAGCGTATTCATTCCTGGTGGATATAGATTTGATTTGTTAAGCCAGAATTCCAATGCCATTAAACCAGCCCAGTGAGGAATGCTGGTATATAATGATGATACATCCAAAGTACACATAAGCCAGTCTGGATCTAGCTGTGATTCTGTGACTATCTGTAGGAATTCAGTAGTATCCTGTATTCTTGCACGAATTTGTGCGAGTAATGGCTTTAGTTTCTCGGTAAGAAAAGCTGATAGAGGTTCCGTTAGTGAACCAATGCCAGATACAATCGGTCTACCGGGTGGTTGTTGTACGGATTTATGAATTTTTGGGAAAAGGTATAGATATTGTTTGGCAGGTTCTTTGACTATCAAATGTGTTTTGGTTTTCTCTGAGAGGATACCATTCTCAACTGCCTGTTCCAAAAATTCATTTATTTCCGTTTGAAAACAAGGTGTAGGGTCAATGTCCATCTTCATGTAATGATGATGATTCAATAATCATCTATGACCTTCACTTTGATAATAATCATTGTCCATAACAACAACCGCACCCCCCCCCCCTTTATCTGCAGGAATAATTATAATATCTGTATTGTTTTTAAGTTGTGCAAGAGCTACTTGTTCCTGTTGTGAGAGGTTATTTTTCATGATTTCTGTAGAGCTAAAGTGAAAATGTATATCCTTGATGACTGCTTGCTGAAAAACAGCAACATGTTTGTCCATAGGAGGCATGAAGGAAGATTTATGAAATCTAAAATAAGATGATCTTTGAGTGTCATTACTTTTATCCTGTTGTTGGAAAAATATTTTAAGGTTAATTTTTCTACAGAACTCTAAAGTGTCAGATACCAAAGAGCTTTCATCAATAAAGAAACCAGGAATAAAACCGAGGCCTTTATTCAATAAAGCATGTTGTTCATCAGATAAAACATATTTTGAAATGTTGAGTACATTTGTATGTTGTTCATTTACTTCACCACTGACATGAAGAGTTCTTCTAAGCTTGTGACCCCTGTGCTTCCTGCCTGCTCTGTGTTTCTTGCCCCTAAAGGGACATCAGCTGTTCTACCCCTTTTGGCATTTGGAGAATCCCTCACAATGGGTATGTCTGTATCTGTGGTGGAGGATTCCTCACCAGATGTGATATAGCTTGCACCTGTCTTTTTAAGAATAGACAGGTCTTTTTGCGTATAAAAGACACATTCTTGGTGCCCTGAGCAAACCTGACACCCTTCTGTGATTCAAATTGTCTGCCCTTCTGATAATCTTCCTTGTCCCGGGCAAATTTGTGCAATTTCTCTTTAAGGTTATTTTCCAAAATGGAAACTTCCTTAGCTAACTTGCTCAAACAATCCCTGACTTTTGTGTTTTCCTCAAATTGTTTAAGATTAAGGCAAGTTGTCTCAACTTCCACTATGTTTGCTTGTACAGTTCTCTCATAAAATGATGATAGTATATTAACCCTCGCCATAGCAGCTTCTTGTTGAGCTGTTTGCCATTCTTTTAGCAAAACATCATCTGGTGTAGCAACCAGTGGTTGTATTTTGCATCTCAATCCTCTAGGGGATATATTTTGCACTTGATAAGCTTTAAACAATTTGTGATGCCAAATATTTGTTCTAAGTACTTTAATTTGTTTGCCAAGCTTATAAAAAGAGTTTTCTCAACCGTCAACTGGATCTATTTTGTCCAAATTTGGTATGTCACTTGAAGTAGTCCCACTTCAAGTGACGTACCAAATTTGGACAAAATAGATCCAGTTGACGGTTGCGAAAACTCTTTTTATAAGCTTGGCAAACAAATTAAAGTACTTAGAACAAATATTTGGCATCACAAATTGTTTAAAGCTTATCAAGTGCAAAATATATCCCCTAGAGGATTGAGATGCAAAATACAACCACTGGTTGCTACACCAGATGATGTTTTGCTAAAAGAATGGCAAACAGCTCAACAAGAAGCTGCTATGGCGAGGGTTAATATACTATCATCATTTTATGAGAGAACTGTACAAGCAAACATAGTGGAAGTTGAGACAACTTGCCTTAATCTTAAACAATTTGAAGAAAACACAAAATTCAGGGATTGTTTGAGCAAGTTAGCTAAGGAAGTTTCCATTTTGGAAAATAACCTTAAAAGCAAGAAATTGCACAAATTTGCCCGGGACAAGGAAGATTATCAGAAGGGCAGACAATTTGAATCACAGAAGGGTGTCAGGTTTGCTCAGGGCACCAAGAATGTGTCTTTTATACGCAAAAAAAGACCTCGGTCTATTCTTAAAAAGACAGGTACAAGCTATATCACATCTGGTGAGGAATCCTCCACCACAGATACAGACATACCCATTGTGAGGGATTCTCCAAATGCCAAAAGGGGTAGAACAGCTGATGTCCCTTTAGGGGCAAGAAACACAGAGCAGGCAGGAAGCACAGGGGTCACAAGCTTAGAAGAACTCTTCATGTCAGTGGTGAAGTAAATGAACAACATACAAATGTACTCAACATTTCAAAATATGATTTATCTGATGAACAACATGCTTTATTGAATAAAGGTCTCGGTTTTATTCCTGGTTTCTTTATTGATGAAAGCTCTTTGGTATCTGACACTTTAGAGTTCTGTAGAAAAATTAACCTTAAAATATTTTTCCAACAGGATAAAAGTAATGACACTCAAAGATCATCTGATTTTAGATTTCATAAATCTTCCTTCATGCCTCCTATGGACAAACATGTCGCTGTTTTTCAGCAAGCAGTCATCAAGGATATACATTTTCACTTTAGCTCTACAGAAATCATGAAAAATAACCTCTCACAACAGGAACAAGTAGCTCTTACACAACTTAAAAACAATACAGATATTGTAATTATTCCTGCAGATAAAGGGGGTGTGGTTGTTGTTATGGACAATGATTATTATCAAAGTGAAGGTCATAGACAATTATTGAATCATCATCATTACATGAAGATGGACATTGACCCTACACCTTGTTTTCAAACGGAAATAAATGAATTTTTGGAACAGGCAGTTGAGAATGGTATCATCTCAGAGAAAACCAAAACACATTTGATAGTCAAAGAACCTGCCAAACAATATCTATACCTTTTCCCAAAAATTCATAAATCCGTACAACAACCACCCGGTAGACCGATTGTATCTGGCATTGGTTCACTAACGGAACCTCTATCAGCTTTTCTTACTGAGAAACTAAAGCCATTACTCTCGTGCAAGAATACAGGATACTACTGAATTCCTACAGATAGTCACAGAATCACAGCTAGATCCAGACTGGCTTATGTGTACTTTGGATGTATCATCATTATATACCAGCATTCCTCACTGGGCTGGTTTAATGGCATTGGAATTCTGGCTTAACAAATCAAATCTATATCCACCAGGAATGAATACGCTTATATTATGTATGGCTGAACACATTTTGACCAAAAATGCGTTTTATTTTCAACAGGATTGTTATTGGCAACTACAAGGGACAGCTATGGGTGCATCTTTTGCACACATATATGCGGACCTCTTCATGGGTTACATAGAAGAAATGATTATATACAATCCTATGCATAATATATACCAACCAGAAATCGATATATGGAGAAGGTACCTGGACGACTGTTGGTTAGTTTGGAAGGGAGGCAATGAATACCTCCAGGAATTTATGGAATATTTGAACGGGAACATCTGGGGTATTGAATTTATGGAAGAACATCACTTGGATGAAATTAATTTCTTGGATGTTCATTTGAAAAGAGCAATAGATAACACACTTCAAACATCAGTTTATAGAAAATTCCCACAATTCAATACTCTTTTGCATGCGGAGAGCTTTCATCCCAAACATATTGCTAAAAATATTCCAAAATCACAGTTTCTGAGGATAAAAAGAATATGCTCTTCAGAGGATGAGCTTACCAAACATCAAACGGATTTAACCCACAGATTTTTGTCCAGGGGATATTCACCTCAAATCATCCACTCAGCCATACAATCCAGCAATACTAAATCCAGAGATTCTCTCTTAAAATACAGCAGAAGAAAAAGAGACGATGGTTCCAACCTATGCAGATTTGTCACAACCTATGGACGTAACAGCAGGAATTTGATTAATATCATCAATAACCATTGGAACATACTCAACTCGCACCCCCTTTTAGAGAATTATTTAGGAGAACGTTGCTATTTCTCAAACAGAAAGGGTAAATCACTGTGTTCTCATTTTTCTCATTACAAAAGAACAAACCCAAGGCATGACAATCTCATACAAAGGACACTCACAGGGGATAAACTAATTGGTATTTATCCTTGTGGTCATTGCAGCTTTTGCAATTACATTTTCAAAACCACTTGTTTTACCAGTAAAAACACAGGACAAATATACAACATTGAATTCTTTGGCAATTGCAGTTCAGATTGGATAGTCTACCTCGCCACATGCACCTGTCAGGCTTTTTACATTGGCCAAACTTCCAGACAGTTTCGTACCAGAATTTCTGAACACCTAGGGGATATCAGGAACCAGAGAATAACGAATGCACTATATAGACACACAACTAAACATTCGACTGCCAAATTTTCATTTACCATCATTGATCGCATCATTGGTAACAGAGCCTTCAAGACAGGGTGGCACGATATTCTTAATAAAAAAGAAAGGAGGTGGATAATAAAACTTGGGGACTTTTTTCCCCCGGATTAAATGACAAATTATGAGTTACTAGCAATAACTAGTCAGTTTAACTACTATTTCTTGTACAATTGTCATTTTACTCCATTGTATGTATAACTTTTTATCCACAGTTCCTTCTTAGTTCATTTTTCATCTCGTTTTATTTCATATGTATTTTCTATGACAATATTTGATTTTGCATTATTATGCTATATCCTAAAAACTAACCTATATTTTTTCTTTGAATAGATGTATATCAGTTTTCATATTTAACATGTGATTTATGTTGACTATCCATGATAACTTTTTTCTGTTTCTTTAAACACAGGAAATTATGTCATGAATCTAATTGATTGCAGCTATACAAGACCATGACCCAATTATTTTACTTTGTACTACTGAGGAAAGCCTTGTGCTGAAACCGGTCTAGATTACAGTTTACAATAAATGATTATATTCAGATTCTCCATGGTGCTGGCTATCTTCTTTTTTATTTGGATCTACTCTCTAAACTCAATAGGTAATTTCATATCGATATACAGTATGGTTTACTATCAAAATGTCAACGTTTCAAGGAGTCACGAAAAAAGTAAAACAAATGAATTCAACTGAACACCACGACACAGGACACCAAAACTTTGTGAAATTAGCACTTTCGTTTATACTGATTAGATAAACTTCATCAGATACAAACAAAAGGGAAACAGTCACTTATATATACAAAAAAGCATGACATCACATCCTGTCCATCAAGAATATAAAAAAGTATATATATCCAAGAATAAATATATATGAAATATATTAAAATTATATGAATGTATATATAAATATACCAATTAAAAAGATATATACATAACTACCTAAAAATAGATTACAGACATCTAACAAAATAATGCCTTCAATTTCAACAGGCTCATAATGGAAACGGTGTCATTAAGTCCAGAAAACACAGAAGCATTCAGCCTGAGCTGCCACACAAGTCCCTTTTCTTCTAGATATACTTTTAGATTAGTTTAGATAGTTTATCTAATCAGCATAAACAAAAGCGCTAATTTCACGAAGTTTTGGTGTCCTGTGTCGTGGTGTTCAGTTGAAAACATTTCAAGGAGTGACTTACACAAACTAAAATGTCAAATGACATTGAACAGTCATGTATGACTCATTCAAAATACTGACTGTTCAATGCTGACATTTTCGAAACCTATACGAAGAGGATAAAGTGCTCAAATAAAATAATCCAAAAGAGCAGCACTCGAAAAGGCTGCTTCCCACATACCAAGCAAAGTTCATTAAATCCACCAAACGATTACTCCAAAGACCACGAATAAATGATAAAACCCTATAAAAACATGAAGGCTTTAAAACATAATGCATTTTCTTCCATAAGCAGATAGACTTCATCAGATGATCAACTACAATACCAAGTGTTTCTTGTATACCCTTGTTAACCAACCAATAATTAACACATTATATTAAATTGTGAATTATATTAGCGGTGGTGGTGCTGCAGTAGCATTGTCGCCTCACAGTAAGACGTTGTCCTGTTCGATTCTCAGCTAGAGCGTCTTCTGTGTGGAGACGTGCGTGAATGGGCGTACCTTCGTTGAAGGTTGTGCGTCAGGGCTGGCAACTCTGCAAATAAAAAACCTACTGCCAATTATTAGTGGACCGGAGTTCCGCTGCGGCGACCCCTAACCGGGAAAAGCCGAAAGACGCAACAACATTAAATTGTGAATTACCCAATTACAATAGTCACCAGTATTTTTGGGGAGAACATAGTCTGCATAACAATATCATCAGCCCATGTATAAACCCATAAGGAATGACATCACTGAAAAAATGTTAATTTAAAACTTTAAAATTCAACCATTTTCGTAGGTCCCAGTCTCAATCTAATGTTAAAAAAACACACTCAGTTACAACACACACAAAATTCATTACATATACAGAATATAAAAGAGGTTGTATATAAATAAAACAGGTGTATTTAAAAACTGTGTGAATTTCAAAATAAAGTTTTTTTAAGCACACAAATCACACTTACAGCTTAGCTGATCTCAATTTTAATACGCATTTAAACCTGGTCATTTGTTAGCTTACAAATTAATGTGCCAGTACAATTCTCTGTATTCTCTCACCCATGGGCCACCCCTAATATCAATGGGGGCATCCAATACAAAAAACAGCAACTTTGCAGTTTATAAACATACACTTCTGTCAAAGTGCATTCCTTTGGTTTTCTTACATCATGACCATGCTCAGATTCTTTTCCTAAGTTTTCCCTACATAAAATGCCCCGCATTTCTTGCATATTGCGATGTATACTATCCCTTTGGTATCACACGTACACAGTAGGACCTACCTACATGTATATCCCTACTAATGTAAATATCTGTAGTATTGGAAACTAATGTACATTGTCGACAAAATCTATATTTAAAAGGCCCCTACCTTTTTCTGTTCTGATGGTTCTCAAGTATATCCTTAATACTACACCAGTTACTAAAAATGCATTTTAGTGGCTTGTCGAAAATAAAATTCAGATCTGACAAACTAGCAAATCTGGCCCACTCTTTCAAAAATATTCTTAATGACTTGGGCAAACCCACTGTAATCTGTTACAAAGGCACTTTCTTAATTATTCCCTTCTTTTATCACTACCTCAGTCCCCTCATGAATGGTTGTTTAATGACCGAACATCATAGCCTAAAATGGGTGGAAATCTATCCTTTCTACCCGGTAACACCTCATTCTGTACCTCTTCACTTAAAATCTTAGGATATCCCCCTCTATAAACATTTTTCAGAAGCTCATATTCAATTGTCATTTGAGATAATCCTGCTACTTCTAACAAATTCTCCTTTTACTATACCGCTTTTGAAAATATGTGTGTGTGCTCATAAAATACAAATAAAAGGTTTCTTTTCTGTATACTTGGAAGAACTGAGATCAGCTAAGCTGTAAGGGACCGATTGCGAGTGGTGTGCTTAAACTGTTTTGAATAGCACAGTTTTAAATACACCTATTTACTTATAAATATTATTCTGTGTGTACATCTTTCACTCTTTTATATTATTCTGCATATGTATTGAATTTTGTGTGTATGAATTATAACAGAGTGTACATTTTTAACATTGGTTGGAGACTGGGACCTATGAAGGTGGTTGAATTTTTAAAGTTTTATATTAGCATTTTTAAACAATGTGATTCATTATGGGTTTATTTATATACTGGCTGATATTACTGTTGTGCAGACTATGTTCTCCCCAAGAATATTGGTGACAATTTTAATTTGGTAATTCACAGTTTAATGTAATGGGTTAATTACTGGTTGGTTAACAAGGGTATACAAGAAACACTCAGTATTGTCATAGCTCATTTGACAAAGTCAGTCTGCTTACGGATGAAAATGCATTGTATTTTAAAGTGTTCATGTTTTATAAGGTTTTATTTATTGATGGCTTTGAGTATTCCTTTGGGGGATTTAATAAAAACTTTGCTTGGTATGTGGGAAGCAGCCTTTCAGAGGAGTCTATATTAGAACATCGAAGTTTCAAAACTTCGAATGTTCAAATATCGAACCCTATTCGGCGAAAGCTGAAAATATCGAAGCAACAAAAAAACTAATTTTTTCCTAGGGAAAGAATTTGGTTGTCCGTTTCTGTTGCTTCGTTATTTTCAGCGCTGTGGTGGAAAGTTACGGGTCAGGTTCAGGTAAGTGTGCGATTGAGTGCGGGTTAGGTTAGTTAGGGTGTGGGGTTAGGTATGTGTGCGATTGTGTGAACATGAGGGTTAGGGCAGGCTAGGTGAGTTAGGGCACAGGTGAGGAGTGTGCGATAGTGACTGACCTTAGGGTTAGGGTTTGGGTTAGGTAAGTGGATAATTAGTGGCGTGTGTATAGTTTAGTGTAGGATTAGGTGTAACATTTTAGGTGCGTGTGTGTGTGGATTGCAGTTTGTTTGGTGTGCTTGTGTTGTGTGTGTGTGTTTCGGAACAGCAAATTTTTTCCCTAGGAAAAAATTGCTGTTTTGTATGTTCGATGTTTTCAGCTTTCGCTGAATAGGGGTCGATATTAGAACAAAGTTTTGAAACTTAGATGTTCTAATATAGACCCTTTCAGAGTGCTCTTTTGGATTTTCGAAACCTACCTTGACTTCCAGTGACTCACTCGTTTTGCAAGCCACCCCCTGCACCCCCCACCCACACACCTGCTAACTATACATCACTGCAGTGAGGAAAAGGGCAAAGTTCCCGATCCTCACTGTAGTGCGATCTCCAATCGAAATGTCGATCTCACAACAATGAACACAAGCATTCACTGTTGCAAGTTCCACATATTTCGAATCGCCGTTATTACTCCGAAAACAGCCTTTCTGTAATCAAAATACACATAACAGCATTTGAGATTTTGATTGTAACCACATAGTATTACATCATATGCACCTGTTCCCAAAAAGCATTCAAAGTCTGCGACTTTGTTATTTAATCTCTTCAGTGGTGACTAACAAGGAACTTACATTTCTCAGTTGGCTAGGAGACGGGCAATCACTTCAGGACACAACTTCTTAAACATTCACAACTTTTACGTGACTGCTTTTAACGTTACCATAATATTGCCACAATTGTAGCCATCCATTGAGAACACATTGGGAGAAGGTGGTGAGAAGATAAAATTGTGCAATTTAAACTCCCTCTGACAAGCACTTCAGTCTTGGTGCATTTGTCAAATCAAGTGCCAATCCTTTCTTAAAGTTTGGAAAACAGAGAAAGGGAATAATGCCAGTTAAAAAAAAAAAAAAAAAAAAAAAAAAATTCACTGTTTTGTTTTCCATTTGAAATTTACCATGGAAATAAAGCTAAAGTCCTTCCTGCATCACTACTCACACACTGATTACACATGCACAGGTATTCCCAACAGAAAAATGAGACGTTCTGTAAAGCCACCTTTACCAAATTGTGGTTAAGATCAGGAGAAACAAAGCGTACGTGGTGCATGACAGGAAAGGGGAAGGGTTCTTGGCAGTTTGAGCAACTTTTACCTGCCAAGCCATCCTAAAACCAGATTGTTAATGAACACTGGCCTCCACTCATCACTGGTCTGCAATCTCCCGGGCCAGAAGTCAAACTCTGTTTGGTTCTTGTTTTAAACAGCTTCCTCACCTCATCCTAGTCCTTTGTGAGGATGTTTATGCCACTCCCATGCAATTTTTAATTCAGTTAATGTATACCCTAACATGTCTGGGCAGAGGGTTGTTCCCATCACCTAAAATAATTCACATCTTAAGAGCCATTAAGTGCATCCTCAAACTAGGTCCTCTTGTTCTTGTACACTTACTGGAAATGTGGCACTCGCATGAACAATAGGGATTCCCACAAGCACTAAAGTTCCCTTTTTAAAAATTCTCTGCCATACATTCCTCAGGAAATTACACACCATTTTGTAGTCCTCCTCTGAAATATACCTACCATTTTGTAGTCCTCCTCTGAAATATACCTACCTAGTATATGCCTTCACACAGACGAGGCCTCCAGAAAGGTACCCAATATGCAGAATCAGCAAAAAGGACAGCCCAGCTTTAAAGTAGAAAGCCTGAAGAGGAGCAGGCAGAGGAAGTCGGGCTAAGTAACATTGCTAACACATCCTAGGGAAAGATGATAGTTTTACCCAACCCTAGAGTGCCGAATTGGAAGGTCCAGAAGTGCATTTTATATGTACAGGGCCACAGATCCAAAACCCGCCCAAGAACCATATGCTAGCAAGCTTCTAAGGCTCAGCACAGTTGGCAATGGGGAGAAAAAAATGGCTGAAAGGGCTTACTATCACCTTTCTCCACTGACTTGACTAAAAAATATTCCTTCCGCGTGGTGATGTGGCAATGTTTGAACAGGCTATGGATCCAAAATGAGTGTCAGACAGGCTTACAGTCACACATGGGAAGAAAAATTCTTTCAATTTTATTCCAGTAGTACAGCAAAAAAGGTAGAGGCAAAGCCCCCAAATAAAACCATTTTTGTATACATACACAAAGTTCCAGGGATACTTAATTAAAATGGCACTGTGCTTAGTAATCTAAATGGTCAACAAATTAAATTTCTCAACCTGCTTGCAACACCTATAACCTTGAATGCACTGCTCTAACTTGCCCTCCCTTGGTTTTGAAGTGGACAGATGTAAAATTAATTCAGAAGTTGGTGGGCAAAGTATTACCTCTAACCAGGGTGACTGCCTCCAGCTCATTAAGAGCAAAGAATAGCAGGCTATGTAAAAATCAAGCTGCACAGCAAACTTGTGCCCCCCCCCCCCAATCCTTCGAGTTAGGACTACTTAATTATTCCTCTTTCTTCATATTCATTATTCCATCAGAAGGAATGGACCAAGCGCCAAATCCTTCAAGTACTGCCAGCCTCAGACCGTCAAATTCAAACTAAATTAACAGCACTGCTTAGAAAAGAACACTTTCACTTTCAGCAAGATGAGCAAAGGGCAGACATTTCAGCTAAAGGCATCCCAACCTGTAGTCCCAGTTTCAATCACTGCAACAAAACTACTTTTCAGGCATTGTTTGACTATTTCAAAACAGGACTACTTTGTAGTTACTGCCTGGTTTGCCATCTCAAGTGCCTACACTTCTGGGGAAAAGATTTCATCCCAGTCTACTGTAAAGATGATCTTACATTTTCTTCTGAAACTGTAATATCCAAGACTTCATTGGATGACATGAAACAGTTGTCATTTGAAGTCCCTTTTGCTTTGTCAGATTAAAATGAAAGGACTCAAATATCACAGAAAAGACAAAATGTTAAAAGAAATTATCTATTTTCCAGGCCATTTACTTAGAACCAGACTCCAGAGTTGGACAAGCACCCTGAACAGTCTCTGCCTGCTGTAGTGCTCCATTTCCATTCTAGGGCAGATGTATCCATGGTGACCAGTGAATGCCTTGGCCGTCTGTAACCAAAATCAGCTCACAGTCTGGAGAAAGCTCTGGTAAACTGAAGCAGATACAAAGTCAAGATTTTGAGACCACTGTACCAAAGCTGTGCAATAATCCTTCACATGAAGTTTGTTATGACGTGCACAAAAAATTAAGGTAGAGGAAGAGACATTGAACAAGCTTTCCTTGAACCTGGAGGACAACCAATGTAAACTCACTCTAGTCTAAAAATTACAGCATCACCAGGGATTAGCTTTGGACTTAAATTTACAACTGCAAAACTAACAAGATTTCCATGTCTTGTCCCAAATCAGATACACTTGGAAAACTTGGTCCCTTAAGACAAGGAAGAAGCCTTCTTAATTTGTATTTGAATCCTTATAAAAAGCAGGTTTCATATCCTGACCTCAAACAGTGGCAGGGGAGAAGAAATCCTGGGTCACTTGTATACCCTAGTTTTCTTCCTAGGTGAAGAGGACATCCGAGGTAGGAAGAGATTCTGAAGTAGGCCTTGAGGACAATGAAAATTCACAAGTGAGAAGAAAAACTGAAGAGAAGGGGCCTTCTCAGGCAAGTGAGACCTCAGCTGGTCATACCTATGCCTCAATCTACAGAAAGTAAATGGTTGACAAATCAAACACACTGAACACTGCAACTTTCACCTAAACAAATTATATACCTACCACATTGGTCTTGGGGGGGGGGGGGGCTACTCTTTCCATAAGGGAGTAGCACACCACTTATACAAGACCTAATTTTACAACACAAAAAAATTACCATCAAGTTTAAATGCAAATACAAATGGCTGCCTTCATGTCAGCTTAGCAGTCTACTCTAGTACTTAGCAGGGAAGTTCACTCCAACCCATGTGCAACTACAAGGACCACAGTTACCCCAACTATGACGACACCTTACCTTCTTCACACCCACAGCAACGCCCTGCTGTTACTACTAAACAGGAATATTAGAAGCATCTGTAACCGAAGTACAAGACACATGCCTGTTTAAGCCTTTTATAACCCGGCCATACTCGCCACTACTGAAACCTGGCTAAAGCAAGAAATAAGGAATTACCCCAGACAACACTATTAAAGAAAAGAATAAAAAAAACAAGTGATGTTGTCATAATTTACAAAAATACTCTTTAGACATAGCCTTGCACCTTTAAAACATCAGTTTTTAACGCAGAACTTGCATACATTATAAAAGCATATTCTCTGTAGCACTATGACACCAGTAAATACAAATACAGCTGAAGATATCTTGTGAGGAATATCTCCTAATACACATAGAAACGGAAGCACTTTATCTTAATATAAAGTAGCAGCTCACCAATACAACCACCCAAACTGCACAATACATCTCCAACTTCACCCATTCGTACCTCCAAGCCATTCAATACAAAAGCTTCTTTGGATGCTTACCTGACAGTGACCACCTCTCTACATTTGCATCGACACCTAAACACTATTAATATCAAATCTACAAGTAAGCAGTCTCACAAAATTCAAATGAAGAAACTTTCATCATTAGAGATGACCAGTTTAGTGTCTGGTGCTAAACATTCACTTCAAGAAGCAATATCCAATTTCAAGACAATATTTAATATACTGAATCACCATGCACCACTTTGAATCAAACCAAGCCCAGTCCCATGCTTAACTAAACAAATCAAAACAACTCACGACACAAATAGCACTGAAACTGTTTAAAAAAAGAGTGCCTATCAAAACACAAAGGATTAAATCAGAACCATTCCTACTACCAACTTCTCCAACACAAACATCAGTACAATCCAAACCACTTCTGGTCCTCTACCAAGCCAACACACCCTCTTCTCACCCAAGACATTTCCCAATTCTAATTCACTTTTTAAAACAAACTTTGCTGCTTAGTTAAGGACACCAGCCTCCTTGACTCAATTCCATAAAAACCTAAAACTCGAACTCAGGTCAGTTTAGTTTCTAGCCTGTCCAACAGAAAAAAAAAAATATCTGCACACTAAAACCAGCCACCAAAGTAACAGACAAACTTATCTGTTCAGTTTCTCAAGATAGTTGCAGGCACCCTCGTCTAAACCATCTCTTTCAGAGGAGACCCAGCCCTCTGAAAAAGCATCTTACACCCCATATACAAAGGGGGCACATCCACAGAATTCACCAACTACATATGAATAGTTACCTTAACACTTGTATCAAAAACCCTGGAAAATTTACCTAGCCACAACTCTTAACACCTTGTCAATAACAACCTCCAACATGATGACTTTTTTTTTTAAAATCAAACTCATCTCACCAAAACTTACTGCTAGAACTTCCATACTCTCCCCCAATCAACCATGACATGGTCAACAGCAAGCAGTAAAAGGACTCTTCACTCAGTGCTTCCACTGGAATTCCACATGGTTCAATACGTGGCACTCACTCAGTTTTATTTATTTATTATTTTATTATTATTTTAATAATATTAAATAATAATATTTAATATTTATTATTTTATTTATTTTATTTAATCAATACCAAAAGATTGCAAAAACTACTACAGCAGTCTGCAATACAAACACTCAAACAATCCAAAGAAATTCTGGACATCCATCTCTTCAATACTCAACCCTGGTAATACTTCCAACTCCTGCCCCAATCCCAACCTCTCAAGTCTTGAAACTGCCACTACCTTCAACACATTTTTCATTGATTTTATAGCTAAATTATCCTCCACTTCCCCAATCCATCCATCAATACTAACCCCTCACCCTGCACCCCAAACCCTCTCTCTCACCCCCCTCCTCCACCACTACTCACTTAAACCAGTCTCCACCTATACTATAAAAAGACTACTGCAAAAGCTAAAACCATGCCGCAATGCCCCGGACAACCTTCCAGCAAATTTTCTTCAAATATCAGCCGAATCTATAGCCTATCCCATATCCATCCTCATTAATAGAGCCATTCAGGAATCCTATGTACCAACCATCTGGCATTATGCATACATAATTCCTCTCCACAAAGGTGGTAAGAACACAGACACTACCAACTTCAGACCCATAGCTATACTCTCTCCTCTCTCTAAAATTCTAGAGAAAACCATCCACTCCCAGCTCATGCCCTACCTAATCCAGCACAAACTCCTCTCTCCCACCCAGCACGGCTTCCGCCCAGGCCACAGCACCATGACAGCCCTCATTTCCTTCCTCAAAACAGTCAACCTAGCACATGAGAGCAGCAAATACGTATCTTCTCTTTTTCTTGACCCCTCAAAGGCATTCAACACCATTTCCCATTCCCTCCTCTTGTCCCAGCTCTCACACTTGCATCTATTTCCCTCAACCCTAGACTGGTTCTCCAGCTACCTTTCCACGCGCCAGCAGGCTGTACAATGGAAAGAGTCAACCTCCCCTTTCTTACCTACACCCACAGGAGTCCCCCAAGGATCAGTACTTGGCCCTCTGCTCTTCAACTTATTCATTAACAACTTTTACCTCTCCATCCCTGAAGCCTCAGTCATCCAATACGCAGATGACTCCACTATCATCTGCTCAGCCTCCTGCCCCTCCATCTGCTCAGCCTCCTGCCCCTACAAACTTCTACTCAATACCCAAACAGCCTTCTCCAAAATTGAATCATGGATGCAATCGCATCACTTGGCCCTAAATGCCAACAAAACAAAGCTAATGATATTTACTCCCACTAAAACTTCCCAGTTGCACAAAGTCCAATTTTCCATCAAAAGCCACAACACCCCTCTTGAAATCGTTCCTAGTACCAAACTACTTGGCATTACCATCAATGAAAACCTAAAATTCGACTCCCACATCCTCTCAGCAATCAAAAAAACCCACCAGAAAATCTGCCTCCTCTACAGACACAACTACTACCTTACTCCATCTTCCCGTCATACCCTTGCATCCACCTTCCTTCTCCCCTCTCTCTTGTACGGTGCTCCCCTATTCTCCAACCTACAACTCTGACTCCGTGCTAAACTTGAGGCCTGTTGCAACAAAATCTGCAAATCTGCAACCAATTCTAAGAACTCTTCCCATCACTGTCACTCCCTACACACCCTAAACTGGCTAGAACTCCACAACCACCTAAAGTACCTACAACTTGCAACTGCCCACAAACTCATCTTTAAACCAGCAGAATGCCTCTCTTGCTAAATCTCTAACACCCTACACACCTACCCAGAGATCCACAAGCCAAAACCTCCTGCATGTACACAAACCCATCCACCCAACTGGTAAACTACTACTATCCCACACTATAGCCAAATTATGGAACAATCTCCACACACCACTACGTAATACACCTAACCACAACAATTTCAAATCCATGCTTCTCCCCCATCTCTCCTCCAAATGGGAATGTCCTTCACATGCTCCCACCTAAAACTCCCACACTACTAACTCCACACCTAAATCATCATTTATTTGCCTACATGCAGAGATCTTGTTAACTTAATTCAGAGATCTTGCTCAGAACACCTTTTCATAAATCTTTTGCATGCATGCCTCTGGCCGGCCTTACTCATTTTCTCAAACTTTCATGGTTTGTTTTTCTTCTCCATTGTACCCATAATATTGTTTTCCTCTGTAATATTGTTAATTTGTCTCTATTCGTATGTATTTGTATGTCTGTTTGGGGCTTTTCCCCTCGGGTCTCCACTGAAAAAAGGGTAATTCTTACCCAGCTGGACCAACCCAGTTAACAAATGCAAATAAATAATAAATATTTATTTCACATCTGTTTACCGGGAAAACCCATCTGGACGCATGTCCTTTTTCAGTGGAGGCCCAGGGAGAACAACTCCACAAGTGACAATAAAACATTCATAATACAAAATACATAATCATAAGGGAGTGGTAGCACAGTAGAGGTAATTTACAACATATTGCCATACTAGAAAGAGACAGGATGGAACAAGACAGACAAGTTAACTGTGATCAGAAATAAAATGTATGAGCAATAACGGATTAGTAACTAGATATTAGCATTTGAGTATGTACGCAACATCTCACTTGAAAGGTTAAGATTAATGCTATATTAAGCAGTTTTGAGAATTTAATGAGTTTTCAGTAAGGAGGTAACATTGCAAGATCAATAATTCAGGGAAACTAGTGAGTGTAGTTCGTATTATCCAGGTGAGGTACAGTTAGAGCCACGATTTATTAAGGTGATTTTTCTATACTTTTTTTTAAGAGGGGCAAGGAGGTAGTGGAGGACATTTCGGAGGGTAAAGTATTCCAAATTTTAGGGATAAAACTTGAGAGAAGAGATTCACCTGCCTTGTTGGCTTTAGCTCTGTTAAGCAAGAATTTCTGAATGTAGGGTTCTAGTACTAGAGTGAGTTACCAGGATGGTACAGTAGTTTATGGGCCAACGTAAACTGGTTGTAGAGTAAAATTTGAGGGAGTTCTAACCAATCTAGCTGTTTCAGAACGTTACAATTGTGCACACTGTTAGGGAAATTAGTCGCAAACTTGGCTATTTTGTTACATTATTCCAGTTTTGCTAGGTCGGATTTTTTTGAGGTTAATGAAAATAGGAGAGGCATAGAGAAGTGTGGACAGGTGAATTCAGGATACAGTGGACTTGATATCATTTGTAAGAAAGTGTTCGTTGCAGTAAGATATGATGTCAAACTTAAGGTTACTGTCAATTTCAACACCTAGGAGTTTGGTTTGGACCACTGTTGAAAACAGTTTTGTGATGTTATTGTGAATGAGGGAGAGGGAACAGTGGGTTTTGTGGGGTGGAACAGCATAGGTTTAGCTTTGTTTAGATTAAAGATCATCTGAGAGTTTGTGATCCAGGTTTCCACTGCTGAAAAGGCATCTTGGGTCTAAGATTGTAATAGTTCTAAGGTGGAGTTTACACAAATTGGTGTGGAATCATCAGCATATTGGATGATGGAGACACGTTGAGAGGCAATACGGAGTTCATTGATGAAAAAGAGAACAGCAGGGGTCCAAGGATGGATCCTTCAGCAATCCCTAGGCTGACAGGCAGCAGGGGAGAGAGTTCATGCTGCCACAATACAGCTTGACATTCTTGTAGGTAACTTTGGAAACACGAGTGGAATGATCGAGATTCAAGGCAACAAGGGCCCAAATTAGTTTAGTATCAGACAACTCGAAAGCTTTAGAAAGGTCTAGGAAAATTGCTGAAACATATTTGCCATTCTCAGAATCCACAGTCTTTGTAAAGGACAGTAGAGCAGTAGTGGCACTGTATGAAGGATGAAAGCAATGTTGAGTACTGGATAAAAGTTTGCAATTGAGGAGGAAGAACAGGGGTTGTTTATACACACACCTTTCTAAAACTTCGGCAGTAGGTCAGTTCAAGAAG
>NC_056739.1:1481617199-1481653601 GCF_019279795.1 Protopterus annectens
AAGCAAATAACCCAAATGTGATGACTGCAACAGTGAATACATTTGAACAGCTACATTTATGGTAAGTGTACACAACTGTACTTTAAGAGGTATGTATACATGCTTCTCGACATTCCCTGATTGCTGGGATACATTTGCTTTACTTATATGTGGTGTACAGTGAATCTTTCGCAAACTGTTTCCAGTTTTTAATAGTTTGCCCTTATAGGTTTGTCAGGATCAACTTTTTCTGCTGGTATGACTGCGTCTTTACTAATATAGGGCTTGGCTGCTTTCTCAAAGCCAGATTTGGAGCATACAAATTGTGCTTTTTTCAGTTTACAAATCCTGCAGTGGAGTACCAGTCCAGATGCTTATTTGTGCTTTCATAAAAATGTTGCAGTCTTTCTTCCAGTTTCTCTGGAACAGCAGATAATCTCAAATTTTCCTGTATGCTCTGTCCTCTCTACTATTTTTGAAACCGCTCTTCTTGAGCAGTCTCCTATTGAGGCAGCTTTTTCTTTTCTACCTATGATTTTTTTTTGGCAGTTTTGAGTTATTTTGACTAGCTGTGTAATTCTTTCATTTTTTCCAGCCTTTTGCTGTTTGAGTTGGTATCCTCATTGATTGTGTTGTTTATTTTAATCAGCACTGAGCACGTTTGACTTTTTCTTCCTCTAGATTACTGGAAGCCATGTCTTGCACCCAAGCTGGAGCTTGAATAGTATTTTGCTGAGCAGCTGCAGGATTTTTCCTAGTTGGTGTTTTCACCTTTTTCTAGTTTTTCTTTCAGGCTCTCCAGGTTTCTTCTTTACTCTTATCCTGGCAGTGTACTAAAACGGTCAGTCATTGGCCCCCCCTGTCTGTCTTCTTTTTCACATTGGGAGATTGGGAGAACTTAAATTAAGCATTGAATTACTTCATTTGGTTGTCTGGGTGATGGTTTTGATTTCCTTTAGGCACATTTTTCCTGAAAATATGCAACCGGTACTAAAGGAGTCTAAAATAACTACTGCAGAAAGTAATCTTATGTTGAATATAGTACAGTTTTATACAATTTAACTTTACAGTACCAGTAGATGCTATAATAGATCACTGTTGCAGTAGCTCCCCTTTCCCTCCTCCCTTGTTTTATTTTTGTTCTTTTGCTAGTGTGTGGATATATACCCTTGTGTTTACATTGCCATATGTCTTACTAGTGCTTTTTTTTTTTGTATATCCTCACATTTTTCCTTCCTGTGTTGGTCACTCTTTTTGAAGCAAGAGTAATGTTTTTGCCACCAAATAACCTTTTTTATGTTGCTTGTCTCAAGTCCGTTAGGGAACATGAAAAATTTCTTGAAGTTTGTAAAGTTTGCCACTGTCATAACTTGGGAAGAATATAACTGAAGTAGTTTGGGCTGTTGCTATAGTGATCTATTGGGTCTAGTATTATTCTACAATCTGAATTAGTTAACTTCATTTCATCTGCAACCTGCGGGTATTTGGATCCATATCTGAGCTGGCAACTTTTTTTCAAGCATCTTCTCCTAGCTCCTCCCCTTACCCATAACCATCTCCTACCTTTCCTCAGTTCTCGTTTGCCGCTTCGTGCATCAGCATCTAGGTGTCTCTAGCTCTGAGCAATTAGGGTTGTATTAAGTGCTTTTTGGTAAAAGAATTTTCTTGTGTGCAGTGAGTTTGTCTTGGTTCCCTTTTCCTCCCCAAACGCTTGATCATCGGAAAAAGTTTAGTTAGTAGTTTAGTGTAGGCCTGCCTTAGGTGTGCATGGTTTTAGTGTGTGTGTGTGTGTGATGGCTCATCAGCCTAAACCTATTGGTTTTAGTGTGTTGGAGTTTAGTAGGTGTGGCTGTGTCTTTAGAATGGCTGATCAGCCTAAACCAACGTTTAAGAAATGCAGTGTGTGGCCATAAGCTTTCACCAGCGGATGGTCACACTGTTTCCCTAGGCGTTCCTCATTTGTCTACCCAGTGCAATGTGTGCCATCTTTAATCGTAGGGCCTTAAAGAAGAGGCAGGCCGAACTGGTGATTAAAGGCCTTCTCCCTGCTTCCACGTTAGATTCTTCTTCCTCTGCTTCCACAGCTACTGCCCAACCCCTCGCCCCTCATGAAGAAGGGGGTTAGGCCCCTTAAACAGTCTCCGGCTTGCGAGTCCTTCCCTAGCCCTCCTTCCAAGGTGTTGACCTGTCTCCTCGGCTCCACTCCCCTAGATTCTCCCTGGAGCCGACGGAGCCTTTAGAACCGAGGACTTCATCCAGATCTTCACTGTCCAGTTTGATCGGACTCTGACGCTTCCTTGCGCTCGACTCAGAGTTTCTCTGAAATGGATATGGACAAGATGAGATTTATTCGGACCCAAATCCAGATGGGAATCTTGCCAGGCCACTCTCCATCCGGAGGGGGGACATCCATGCCCTTTCATCCTATTTTATCCTTCCCCGATTCAGCTAGCGGTTTTGGGGTTTATGGATCTGAGGATCTTCGGAGCTGGGGATTCGGCGCTGATGGTTCCTCCAACCTCTACTCGAATTCCAGTTCCGCAAGCCTTTCCTTCAGAGCTCCGGCTACCCTAGCCTCGGCCCCAATCCTCCTGGCGGTCCTGGTGAGAGCTTCCTCCTTGAATGCTAAGAAGGTGTGCTCTCCATCAGCGTTTGACGTGGGGGAGAGGGTTCTCTCCCAAGGATAGAGACCCCAGCCTATTTCCTTGGATTCCGCCCAGACTTCCCCTGAGTTCATTACGACTCCCTTCAGCTTGTCCCAGGGACCGCCCATGCTAGAGGGCCCCCAGGCAGTTCCCTTGGCAGAACCCCCCTGGCTCTCAAGCCCTCTTCAGAGAGTCCCACTGAAGAGGGTCCTCCTAAGCACGTGTAAAAGAAGGCACCTGGACTCACCAGAGTCCTGGACAGAAGACACCGAGTCAGATGAAGGTTCCCCCAGGTCACCTCTCGAGGATGTCTCCTTTGGAGGCTTCATGGAGATCCTCCTCCACAGGGGAGGTTGGTCAGCCCCAAAACCTTCTACGGATGAATCAGTGTTCCTGGAGGCTTTTGGCATGGGCCCATCTATGTCCTTGGTGTCCCTGCCGGCAGATCCCTTGGTGGATCTTACCACCATGTGGGCATGGAAGGAGACTGACACCCTATAGCAGATATCCAAACGTCCGGACAAGATCCTCTCTCCACCCTCTGACAGGCCTGGTATAAAGGATCCCCTGTGAATGATGTGGTGGTTGCAGCAGCCTCCAAGAGGGAACTGGCTCAGAAGTCCAGGGCGGTAGATCGATTTGGGAAGAGTGTATTCTTCAGCGACGTTTTCAATCCAAGCCCTGAACTATTTGGCATACTTTATTTGACTGCAGCGAGACTTAGTCAGCATTAGCTGAGTCATCCCTAGAGTCTGTCGCCGGGGGACAAGCGTCTGTTCTCTGCAAAAATGTAACCTCTGAAGTCAGTATCAAGCACATCTGTGTGACCACCCATGCTGCAGAAGGAGCGGCTAGGGTGGCTGGGACCGGTTTGGCTGAGGTAACACTTGTCTCACTGTGTCAATTTGCAGACCCCTTCAAGGCGTCTTTCACAAATGCTCCCTTCGATGGTTCTTCTCTCTTTGGGAAGACTGTACACGACACCCTTGTCCAGAGTGAAAAAGACTGGAAGACTGAATGCCATCAGATTCCGCTTCTCTAGTCTTCAAAAGGTTCTTTTCTAGGAATCTGATGGCAAAAGAAGATTGGGCTTTGGAAATCAATTTTCCCAGGACTCAGGACAACTCATCCCCTAGAGGCAGAGGGGGACATGACAGACGCCGTTCCAGAGGCAGAGGGTGTCCGAGGAAGTGTTTGGGTCTAGGAAGCCCTTCTTTGACAGGCCCACGCAGAAGCCTCGAGGGATTGCCCGACTGTCCTACTCTGGAGGCAGTCAGGGGAAGATTATCTTTGCACCCAATGGCTTGGGAGTACATAACTGCGGATTGTTGGGTGCTTCAAATAATATCCAGAGGCTACACCATCCCATTTGTTGCCCCTTCCATCCAACCAAAGCACCTCCCAGAGGTCCCACCCGCTCAAAGGGAGACATCAGCGCTAGAGACTTCCAAGCTGCTGCTCAAACGAGCCATCAAACCGGTCCCCCCGATCAGTCCGAATCAGGGGTTTACTCCAGGTTCTTTTAAGTGCCAAAGACAGGGGACCTCAGGCCCATTTTGGACCAGTCAACCTTAAACCTGGCTGTTGCCAAACAAATTATGGATGGTCACCCTGCAGTCCATTCTACCTTATCTTCGGAAATGTGACTGTGCTCGATAGACCTCCAGGATGCTTACCATATCAAGATTCGCAGAAGCTCCAGGAGATTTCTTAGCTTCCGGTTGGGAGCCAATCATTTCCAATTCAGAGCCCTACCCTTCAGTCTCACCACAGCCACCAGGGTGTTTACCAAGGTAATGGCAGTCGTAGTGGCTCACCTTAGGTTCCAGGGAATTCAGGTATTCCCTTACCTAGACAATTGGCTCCTCGCTGCTTCCACCAAGCATCTTCTTGTCCAAGCCAGAAGCTCCTTCCTTCATCTTTCAGACTGGCTAGGGATCACTATCTAGGTTTCCAAGTCCCTTTTGGACCCAGTGCAGATCTTGGACTTAATCGGGGCATGGCTGGACACCCTTCGACTGAAAGTCTTTCCACCTCCTGACAGGGTCCAGAGTCTACAGGCCCATATATCCATAGTTCTTGGCCCCAGGTTACCCAAGATGGGCAAAGTTCTTGGAGCCCTGGGCTCTATGGCTGCAGCAATCTCTCTCCTCCCCTGTGCAAGTCTTCACATGTGGGTTCTTCAATGGACTCTAGCCGTAGAGTGGTCTTGGCTAGATCTCCTCATGGAACATCCAATTCAAATCAGCAAAGCCTGCAGGGTGTCAGTCCTCTGGTGGCTCTAATCCTCTGAGATTGCAGCAAGAATGGCCCATTTGTTTCACCCACAGCCCAAGTCAGTGACCACAGATGCCTCCTAACTTGAGTGGGGGGCATTATCTGTGGAGGATGGTCCAAGGCATGTGGTCCCAGATTGAGACCAGATTGCACATCAATGATTTGGAGATGAGCAGTGCTTTTAGAGTTGCAAGCCTTCCCCGCTGTTCTTCCCCCGGGGACTTTTGCAATTCAGACAGACATGTCCGTTGTCTGGTAAATCAGCAAACAGGGAGGAAACAGATCTTACTCTCTGTTGCGAAGCCATGAGAGTGTGGGAGTGGGCGATCTCCACCAGTCTGTTTCGGATTGCAACGCACATCCCGGGACGCTCCAACATTTTAGCGGACAGATTGAGTCGGGCTATTTTAATGCCATACAAGTGGTCTCTGAAGCAGTTGATAGCGTAGGAGGTTTTCCTTGTGTGGGGTCAGTCTTGCTGCGATCTCTTTGCATCTCCTTCCAGCGTGAAATGCGACTAGTTCTTCGCTCTGATTCCCTCACCCCAGGGGATCCCCCCAGAGATGCTGTAGTCCATGCTTGGTCTCCCAGGTTGCTTTATGCTTATCCCCCGTTACCAGTCATTCCAACATTTCTTCAGAAAGCTTGCTGACTGGGGTGCAAAGTGATCCTCATTGCCCTGTTTTGGCCTCGTCAGGTGTGGTTCCCCTTTCTCTGGTCTCGTGTTTTAGCTCTTCCTTTGGTTCTGGATCCTTGCCCGGATCTCCTTTCTCATCTGTCGGGCACTTGTCCGCCCATCCTGGACAGCCTCAAGCTGACTGCTTGGTTGCTCCAGTTCCTTTGATTGCCAGGACTCCCGGTCTTTCATCTTCAGTAAAAGCTATTCTGGTGGTGTCTCAAGGCTTCCACTAGGAAGATTTACCGCAGTAAATGGAGACAATTCTCTATTTGGGCTTCTCAGAGAAACCTGGAACCTTTTACAGCCCCTGTTCCTGCAGTGTTAGATTTCTTGGCCAATATTTTTCAGCAAGGGGCTAGTTCCTCCACTGTGAAAATGCAACTGGCAGCTATTTTGAATTTCCACGTCGAAGAAAACATGAATGTCCTGGCCTCTTCTAGGCTGTGTAAGGCTTTCCTTAAAGGCACCTTTCTTTTGCGTCCTCCTATTAAGGGCTCTGTTCCTCCTTGGGACCTTACCTTGGTTCTCCAGGCTTTAGTTGCTCCCACCATTGAACCTGCGGCATGTGTAGATTTGAAGTTCTTATCCTGGAAGACCGCCTTCCTAGTGGTATTACATTGGCTAAGAGTGTTTCTGAGATTCAGGCTTTGTCTGCCGAGCCCCCTTACTTGATCTTCCATAAGGGCAGGGTTTCTCTCGGCACAAACCCTCCTTTCTTACCAAAAGTGGCTTCTGAATCAAATATTAATGAATTAACCTGCCTGATGTTCATAGTGTTTCACTGTTGCAGTCCTTACTCTAGGGTTATCCTGCTGGCAGGCTACCCGCAGTCGGCCATAATTCCAAAGTCTAGGTCCAGCGTCTGCTGCTGTCGCCTCTTCCCTGACGTCAGTGCGCCAGGGGTATAAAAGATGCAGCCAATGCCATTTTCTTTAGTCTTTCTTGACGCGTGGTTCCCGAAGCAAAAGCAGTTCACAAGTGCCGGTCGGCCTACTCCTGATATTTTCAAATCTGAATTTCAGAACCGAATTCTTCATTAAAGCTAAGTACCCCATTGGGGAAACTTTTTTCTTGCACCAGACCGATGTATTTGTTGTATTTCTCGTGGGAAGCAAATACCTCTTAAGAATTTTCACTCTTACTGTATTCCTTGCCTAGGCCCTGCTCACATCGATGCTAGCTGTCGGTTTTGTGCTAGATTTAACCAACGCACTAACAAGCGTCTGTTCGATTTTGCATTTCATTACTTTGGCCGAAGATTTAATTATATAATGCCGGCGGGACAGCCGGAGTTTACAAAAAACAGAAGGACAAGGATAGGCATCCAAGGTCCAAAACAGACTACGAAGCCTCTTCTAGGCCAGTCGCCGCTTCTCAGTGAGGTGCTTTCGCAGCCCCTGGCGCGCCCGCTACCTCAGAGCCACAGGCCGCTTCCGACTCGCACGTGGAGCCGACTGGGCCTCTGGAAACTCAAGGTATTGTACACTCTGAAATCAATCCCTCAGGTGTGTCCGGAGCCGGTGAGCAGGCATCTGCTACTGAGGGTGTCTTCAGACCTACACAACTGTATGTTAAGCCATCTTCAGCTTCAAAGACAGAGTAAAGCACTAAAGACAAAGAAACAAGTACAGCATTCTCCTATTCAGACTTTCATGCCTAAAAAACAGATGCTCAAAATGGCCGAAGACCTAATTACTTTGATCAGGGGCTCCCATCCCCGTCCTGATAAGAGGCCTAGGCAAGAGACAGAGTATGATTCTTCTGATCAGGTATGTACTTCTGATTCCTCTTCTGAATAGGATTACTCCATGCTTCCCTATGAGGATTCTGATGCTGAAGAATCCATTCCTTCAGCCTCTCCTCCTGAGGACTATTCTTTTGGGGAAACGCTGCATACTATGTGGGAGCATTTCCACTGGGAGAGCCAAGATTATTCTGAGTCTAAGAAAAGGCTCGGAGACTTCCTGCTTCTTCCTCAGCACAGACCCCTTGCTATTCCATCTTTTCTAGACATTGTAGATGTATTCTCCGAGTCCGGCCTGTCCCCTGACTCTTTGCACCTGCTAAGCCAAACAGATACTACAGGGTCCCGGATTCTCATAAATTCCTATATAAAAACCCTGCAACAGACCCAGAAACTATATCTCAGGGTCCCAAGCGGGTTAAAGCTTCTACTGCAAAAAAACCTGTCCTCTCTGATGGGGATTCTAGGGCTCTAGACCGATGGGGGGAAAAAAGTTTACACTTCTGCCACCCTGGCTATAAGGACTTTAAATTGTCAATTTAATATGCTTAAATATCAGCAATATTTAATGTCACTACTTAAACAAAAAATGTTGACAAATACTGAATGTTCAGAGAACAAGGAATTGCAGGATGGTGGTGCTGCGGTAGCGTTGTCGCCTCCTAGCAAGACGTTGTCCCGTTCGATTCTCAGCTTGAGCGTCTTGTGTGTGGAGGCATACGTGAATGGGGTGTGCCTTCGTTGAAGGTTGTGCGTCAGGGCTGGTAACCCGGTACGTAAAAATCCACTACCAGTCATTAACGGACCGGAGTTCTGCTGTGGCGACCCCTAACTGGGAAAAGCCAAAAAACAAACAAATTGCATACAACTGAACAAGTGGGAAAGCATACTTTGCAATGTGGTTATGATTCACTGGAGGCCTCTTGCAGGGCCGCTGTTACAGGTTCTGTTATTAGAAGGCATGCTTGGTTAAAGGAACAAAATCTTCCTGATCATGTTGAAGCAAAATTATTAGATGCACCATTACAGCATGATACTTTGTTTGGTACTAAAACAGAAGAGGTGTTGAAAAAAATGGATAAAGCAAAATCCATGCAGACAGTCAAGGATTTCTTACAGGTACAGCCACCCAGGTTTAGCAGGAACAGGCCTTCTAAAAATTGGTCCTTTCCAGTCTTGGACCGCAAAGAGGCAGATACAGGCGTCCCAGCGGCAGATCTCAGCCCCAAGGCTCATACAGACCTAAACAATGGGGTGCTCCTACCTCCAAAAGCAGAGAAGACAAATCACAGCCTTACAGGAAACAGTCCCAATGACTTTCCCCTACCAGTTCCATGCAGTTTTCTTTTGACAGCCCCCTTAGGGGAAAACTAGGACTTTTTTCATCAAATTGGCAAATGGTTACCCAAGACAAATGGGTTCTGAACATAGTGTCCCAAGGCTACAGGTTCCATTTTCACACTCTACCAAGGTCAAAGGGTATGCCAGACCTGCCACACAATCAATGGGCAGAGGCACAAAAACAAATTACAGCCCTCATGGACATGAGGGCCATTCAGCAAGTACCACAACAAGAGCAGGGGCAAGGATTTTACTCCAGACTCTTCCTAGTACCACGGAAGGACAAAACCTGGAGACCAATTCTGGACCTGTCTATACTAAATATGTTTCTGGAAGTTCCAAAATTCAAAATGTTGACTTCAGCAGCTACTGCCCATGCTGGGCAAGAGGGCTTGGCTCGTAACTTTGGACCTAAAAGAGGCATACCTGCATGTCCCAATTGGACACTCTTGCGGAGGATACCTCGGATTCATAGCTGGCTCAATGCATTACCAAT
This sequence comes from Protopterus annectens, assembly GCF_019279795.1. Classification (NCBI taxonomy): domain Eukaryota; kingdom Metazoa; phylum Chordata; order Ceratodontiformes; family Protopteridae; genus Protopterus; species Protopterus annectens. The sequence goes on from NC_056739.1 coordinate 1,481,626,361, forward strand.
TCTCTGCACTGCCCTTTGGCTTATCTACTGCGCCCAGGGTCTTTACAAAATGCCTGGCACCAGTAATTGCAGGCAAAACGGAATTCAAATATATCCCTACTTGGACGACTGCCTAATTCAAGCAGAGAACAAAGACACTCTTCTACAGCATCTGGCGTTTGTAAAAAGATTACTAATTGGCCTAGGGTACACAGTAAACGAAAAGAAGTCAAAACTAGTGCCCTCAAGAGATAATATAATATTCCTGGGTGTAAGCTTAAAAACAACTGCCCAGATGGCTTATCTCATGCCAGACCAGCAAAAACAACTGACTGACTACTTCAAGAAATTGGCAACAAAAGCCCACTTATCTGCAAGGAAAATCCTGCAGGCCTTTAGTTTCATGGCATCCTGCATTCTACTAATTCCATATGCCAGACTGCATATGAGGAAACTACAATGGTATCTGAAAAGTGTTTTTGGACTCTGCATTGCCACAGCCTGGAGACCGTAATTGCACTCATTCCCTGCCTACAACAGGAGTTTTGATAGTGGGCAGAAGCCTGTCACCACAACAAGGGTCTGCCATTCAGTTTACCCACAGCCAGACAGACACGGACAACAGATGTGTCAGATTATGCCTGAGGGGCCCATATGGCAGGAAAATGTATTCTGGGCACGTGGCCTGCAAACCAGATGCATCTTCACATCAATCAAAAAGAGATGCTAGCTGTTCAAAATGCCCTGACAGCTTTCAAGGACCTGCTTCATCCAGGACAATTACTGATAAAGACAGACAACACTACGGTCATGTGGTACATAAACAAGCAGGGAGGTACTCATTCCTACCCCCTCTGCAGACGAGCAATGACCTTATGGGACACAGCATTGGCTTTTCAAGTTCACCTGCAAGCACAATGCCTGCCAGGAAAAACAAATACTCTGGCAGACGAACTAAGCAGAAACCTTGTGGATCCCCACAAATGGAAACTGGATCCACAAGTCTTCAATATGATAAGGAAATGGGGATGCCCAGTCATCTATTTGCCTCCCCTCACAACTGTCAATTGCAGAGATTTTGCACAATGATTTACCACAAGCAAGCATGGAAAGTGGACGCCCTAACAGTATATGCTTTCCCCCCACTGCCTCTCCTTCCCAGGGTACTCCTAAAGATCAGACAAGAGAAGCCAAAAGTAATTCTGATTGCACCAAACTGGCTACACCTGCACTGGTACCCAATCCTAAAGAGCTTGTCTCAAGGTCCAGCATGGATATTGCCTCAAACTTCTCACTTGCTGACCCAACAAAACAATCAGATCCTGCGCAGCCAACTCAGGACCTTAAATCTGGCAGCATGGCGGATAATGTAGCCATTCAGAAAACTCCTCTTTCAAAAGCTGTTATGGAGGTTATCTTGGAGGCCCAGTACCAGAAAATCTTATGCAGAAAAATGGAACAGATTCTGTGCTTTGAACCAGGAACAAGGCATTGACACGTCTGTACCAAATATTCCTCAGATTTTACAATACCTAACTGAGATGCTGAACAAAGGCCTTTCTTTCTCCTCAATTAAGATTCATGCCTCTTCCATTTCTGCACATTACAATACGGAACCACCTATCTTTTCTCATCCTTTAATAAGGCAGTACCTCGGAGGGGCCAAAAACATTAGGCCTCCAAGGAGAGCACCAGTTCCGGCCTGGGACCTCAATTATGTTTTGGAAAAACTCACACTGCCTCCTTTCGAGCCAGCATCAACAGCAGATATTAAATTCTTATCCTGGAAAACAGCTCTGCTCCTAGCCATAACCTCTGCAAGGCGAGTCTCGGAGTTACAAGCACTCATGGCTGTGGAACCTTTAGTCATTTTTCATCTAGGCAGGGTTTCTCTGAGGACAAACCCCACATTTATGCCTAAGGTGGTGTCCAGTGTGGCCCTCAATTAAATCATTCACTTGCCTAACTTTTACCCAAATCCACAAAACAAGGGTGAGAAAATTCTGCATTCTTTGGACATACACAGGCAGTTACGCTTCTACTTGGACAGAACTAAAGCTTTCAGAAAGACTGAGCAACTTTTAGTGTCATATGCTGCAGGATCACAAGGAAATGCCATCTCAAAACAGACTATTTTTAAATGGATAGGCCATTGCATCCGTTTCTGCTATTCTCAACATGGCAAATCAGTGCCTAAGGGCATTAGGCCTCATTTCACCAGAGCAGCAGCCATTTCAGCAGCCTTCCTCAGAGGAGTACCAACCAAAGAAACCTTAGAGGCTGCAACTTGGAGTTCAGTGCACACCTTTACAAAGCACTACCTCTTGCTTCTCTACTCTAAGTCCAGAGCAGGCTTCGCCACTGCAGTTCTGCAGGGCCTCATAGCCTCTCCTAATCCTATTCAGCCCAGCCACCCATCCTCAGCTTTCGGATTCAACCCAAGAATAATGACTGCAACAGTGAAACACGATGAATATAGTACAGTTGTGTACCTACCATAAATGTAGATGTTCGAGTGTATTCACTGTTGCAGTCCAGGTTACCCACCCACCATCCCCCTTCTCTTTGCTGGGACTTAACTGCACTTCTCTATCCTATACAACCTTTGTGGTGTATTTACTTGTAGATGAAGGAAATGTTATTTTTGTGCATGCATTTCTTTTTGATATATTTTTCAGCCTACCTATTTGGGGCACCTGACATCTGGGGCAAGATAAACTGAAGAAAAATGGCGTCGGCTGCATCTTTTATACCCTTGGCACTCTGATGTCAGGGAAGAGGCGACAGCAGCCGACGCCGGACCTAGACTTTGGAATTATGGCCGACTGCGGGTAGCCTGCCAGCAGGATAACCCTAGAGTAATGACTGCAACAGTGAATACACTCTAACATCTACATTTGTGGTAGGTACACAACTGTACTTTTTCTTTTCAAACTGTTTAGAACAATGGTGAATTTAAATTGCATTTGCTAGATGTTCATAGACAGCTAAGTTTTTATTTACATAGAACAAAGCCCTTCCGTAAGTCTGACCAACTATATCTATTTCTAAACCCCTTATGGGTAAAGCCATATCCAAGGTTTCCTTAGCTAGATGGATTACACAGTGTGTTGCAAATTTCCAAAGACAAAGGTCTGTCCCTGCCTAGTCTTTTAAGGCTTATTCTACCAGATCTATGGCGACTTCTGATGCCTTTTGGTCTAGGGTTTCATTGGATGACATTTGTGCGGCAGCAACTTGGGCAAGGTCACATACCCTCATTTCTCATAAGTTGGATTTGATCTCCAGCGGGAGAGCATCCTTTGGCTCTGCGGTGCTCAGGAATATCCTTCCATGAGGGCCTCCCAAGAGTTTGACTAGCTGGGGACTCTGTCTCACAGGTTGCAGATAAAATGAAGTTAACTACTTCCGATAAAGAATATGTTCGTGTTACCCTGCTGCAGTCATCATACTTGGGTTATCTTGTCAGGCGGTCCCGCAGTCGGCCTGAATTCCAAAGTCTTGGTCCGGCGTCGGTTGCTGTCGCTTCTTCCCTGACGTCAGTGCGCCAGGGGTATATATGATGCATCAGACGCCATTTTCTCCAGTCTTTCTTGCCGCGCAGTGCCCAAAGCAGAAGCAGTTTGCAAGTGCCGGTCAGCTGACTCCTGAGATTTTCAAAGTAGAATTTCAGATCCGAAGTCTTCAATAAAGCTAAGTACCCTGTTGGGGAAAGTTTTCTTGCCTCAGACCGATGTCAGAAAAAGCTAACAATTGTATTTCTTGTGGGAAGCAAATACCTCATAAGGATTTTCATTCTTATTGTATACCTTGCCTAGGCCCAGACCACGACGTCACTGGTTGTCGCTTTTGTGCTAGGTTCAATAAGCGTACTATAAAGACGCTTTGATTTCGCACGACACTACTTCGGTAGAAAATTTAATTACACAATGCCGTCGGAGCAACTGAGTACCGGCGTACACAAAAAATGCAAGGATAAGGACAGGCAGCCTAGGCCCAAGCCAGACTCCGAGGCCTCGGCTGGGTCCGTCTCCGGTTCACCGGTTTTCAGTGAGGCTCCTATGCAGCCCCTGGCTACCGCAGAATTGGAACCCGAGACCGCTTCGGATCCTTTGGCGGAGAGTGCTAGGCCTACGCAGCTATTTACTTTAGGCCCTACCAACGACATTGCAGAAATAGATGTCGGTTCTGCAGAAACACCTTCAGTTTCTGAAGGTGTCTTAAGACCGACGCTCACTATAAAAACGTATCCTAAGCTTAAGACTCCTATTAAACCAAAAAGGACTGCACTTCAGTCTCCAGTTCAAGGCCCCATGCCTAAGAAACAGATGCTTAAAATGGCTGAAGATTTGATCTCTTCAATCAGGGGTTCCCAACCCCCCCTCCCCCCGACAAAAGGCCTAGACAAGAGGAAGATTATGCTTCCTCTGATCAAGTGTCTATTTCCTCAGGCTCCTCTGAGGAACAAGATTACTCCTTTCCCCCTTAAGATTCTGATGCTGAGGATTCCATTCCCTCAGCTTCTCCCCCTGAAGACTACTCCTTTGGGGAAACTTTACACACTATGAGGGAACATTTTCACTGGGAAGGTCAGGACTACTTTGACTCAAAGAAAAGGCTCAGAATTTCTTTTACTCCCCCAGCACAAACCTCTTGCTATCCCCCCAGTTTTAGACATTGTGGATGATGTTTACTTGGAATCTAGTTTAAATCCAGATTCTCTGCCTCCTGCTCCAGTCAAACCAGACAGATATTAGAGTGCCTGACTCCCACAAATTCCTTTATAAAAGCCCTGTTGCTGATCCAGAGACTATCTCCCAGGGTCCCAAAGGGGCTAAGGCTTCTATGGCAAAAAATCCTGTACCCTCTGAAAGGGACTCCAGAGCACTAGACAGGTGGGAGGAAAAGGTTTACACCTCAGCCACTCTAGCTATGAGAGCACTAAATTGTCAATTTCACATGCTAAAATACCAACAATTTCTAATGTCTCTAAGACAAAAATGAGCACACTCCCTCAACAGCCTGAATTGAAAGAAATGCAGGATCTGTTGTATGCAGCTGAACAGGTGGGCAAACATACTTTACAATGTGGATTTGATTCTTTGGAAGCTTCCTGTAGAGCAGCTGTTACTGGGTCTGTTATACGCAGGCATGCTTGGTTAAAGGAACAAACTCTGCCTGATCATGTTAAAGCAAAGCTTCTAGATGCTCCCTTACAGCAGGATGTCCTATTTGGAGTTAAAGCAGAAGAAGTCTTAAAGAAAATGGAGGATAAGGCAAAATCTATGCAGACGGTCAAGGATTTTCTACAGGTTCAACCCCCTTGCTTCAGCAGACATTGGCCAACAAAAAATTGGTCCTTTCCAGCTACTGACAGACCACAGAGGGGTAAATACAGACGCCCAAGAGGCAGAGGACAACCACAAACCCACTACAAACCTCGACAATGGGGCACTGCAACACAGAAGGGAGGAGAAGACGGGCCCCAGACAACTAGAAGGCAAGCTCAATGACTTAAACCTCATATGGCCAAGCAAGACTCTCTTGGCAGCTCCCTTGGGAGGAAAATTAGCACTTTTTTCAAACAACTGGCACATCGTCACAAAGGACAAATGGGTCCTAGACATAATTACACAAGGATGCAGATTCCATTTCCACACCTTGCAAACGAAAAGAGGAATGCCAAACCTGCCACAAAATCAATGGGCAGAGGCACAAAAACAAATTACAGCTCTCATGGACATGAGAGCCATTTGACTGGTACCTACACGGGAGCAAGGCCAAGGATTTTACTCAAGATTCTTTCTAGTCCCCAGAAAGGACAATGCCTGAAGACCAATTCTGGACCTTTCAATTCTAAGCACCTTCCTACAAGTACCCAAATTCAAGATGCTAACACTACAGCAGCTTCTTCCCATGTTGGGCAAGAAAGCATGGCTAGTAACGTTGGACCTCAAGGAGAGGCATACCTGCATGTCCCTGTCAGACAAAATTGCAGAAGATACCTCCGTTTTATTGCAGGTTCAACCCATTGCCAATTCACTGCACTGCCCTTTGGCTTATCCACTGCGCCCAGGGTTTTCACAAAATGCCTGGCACCAGTAATTGCATACTGCAGACAGAGGAATTCAAATATACCCATACCTGGACGACTGCCTCATTCAAGCAGAAAGCAAAGACATCCTCTTACAACATCTGGCCTTTGTAAAACATCATCTAAGTTGCCTAGGGTACACAGTAAACGAAAAGAAATCAAAACTAGTACCCCTCACAAAATATGCCATTCCTGGGTGCCAGCTTGAATACAATGGCCCAGAAGGCTTATCTGCCGCAAGACAACTACAACTGACTCAATATTTCAAAACAATGGCAACAAAGACCCAACTCCCTGCAAGAAAAATTCTACAGGCCTTGGGATTCATGGCATCTTGCATACTACTAATACCATTTGCAAAGCTGCATATGAGGAAATTACAGTGGTACCTAAAAAGCATATGGTCTCAACACAGCCACAGCTTGGACACAATGATATCTCTCATTCCCTGCCTTCAATAAGAGTTTCTATGGTGGTCACAGGCATGTCACCTCAAGGGTCAGCTTTTCACCTTGCCCCCCAGCCAGGCAAACTATGACAACAGATGCATCGGACTATGCCTGGGGGGCACACATGGCAGGACAGTGCGTTTAAGGCATATGGACTGCAGATCAAAGGAATCTGCACATCAATCAAAGAGATGCTAGCTGTGCAGAATGCTCTGACAGCCTTCAAGAACCTCTTGCATCCAGGACAGCTTACAATAAGGCTGGACAACACCACAGTAATGTGGTACATAAACAAGGGGGTACACACTCCTACCCTCTATGCAGGCAAGCAATGACCTTGTGGAACACAGCACTGGCTTACCAAGTTCAGCTACAAGCTCAATTCCTGCCAGGAATAAAGAACACATTGGCAGACAACCTCAGCAGAAACATCATGGATCCCACGAGTGGAAACTGGATCCACAAGTATTTGCAATGATAACTCAAAAATGGGGCCACCCAGACATAGATCTGTTTGCCAGCCCCCGAAACTATCAGCTAACAAAATTTTGTAGAAGGACACTTCACCATCAAGCTTGGAAAATGGACGCACTCTCATTCAGTTGGAAAAACCTGACCGTATATGTCTTCCCTCCATTACCCTTTCCCTCAAAGGTGCTTCTGACAGTCAGAAAGGAGAGACCACGAATGATGCTCATAGCCCCAGACTGGCCACGCCAGCACTGGTACCCACTATTAAGGAAAATGGCCCAGGGCCCACCTTGGATTTTACCACAAATTGCTAATTTGCTCACACAGAGAGACAATCAGATTCTACACAGCCAGCTCAAAACCTTAAATTTGGCTGCATGGCAAATCATCTAAGCAACCAGCCAGCTCCTCTTCCTCAAGCAGTTATGGATGTTATTCTGGAAGCTAGGAGGCCCAGCACCAGGAAGGCCTACTCGGACAAATGGAAAAGGTTTTGTGCCTGGAACCAAGCTAAAGGCCAAAATATCCTACAGCCTCACATGCCTCATTCTGCAGTATTTAACTGAGATGTTGCACAAAGGACTTTCTTTTTCATCTATTAAAATCCACACCTCAGCTATTTCAGCCCACTACAACACGGATCCACCCATATTTTCACATCCACTTCTAAGGCAGTTCCTCAGAGGGGCAAAAAAACATTAGGCCCCCCAGGAGAGCACCTACACCAACCTGGGACCTCAACTTTGTTCTGGAAAAACTTACGCTACCTCCTTTTGAACCAGCTTTTTCTGCTGATCTAAAGTTTATATCATGGAAGACTGACCTGCTGCTAGCAATAACTTCAGCCAGAAGAGTCTCAGAGCTTCAGGCACTAATGGCAGTGGAACCTTTCCTCATTTTCCATCAAGACAGAGTTTCTCTACGAACTAATCCTTCCTTCATGCCTAAGGTGGTATCCAGTGTGGCTTTAAATCAAACCATCCACTTACCCACCTTCTTTCCAAATCCACAGAACAAAGGAGAAAGACTCCTGCACTCCTTGGACATTCACAGGCAACTTTGTTACTACTTGGATAAAAGTAAGGTTTTCAGAAAATCTGACCAGCTCTTTGTATCCTATGCGGCAGCTTCACAAGGGAGGGCTATATCAAAACAGACCATTTCCAAATGGATAGGACATTGCATTCGTTTTTGCTATGCCCATCATGGAAAACCAGTTCCTGCTACCATAAGGCCCCACTCTACTAGGGCAGCAGCTACATCTACAGCCTTCCTCAGGGGGGTGCCAACCAAGGATATTTTGGAAGCTGTAACTTGGAGTTCAGTGTACACCTTTACCAAACACTACCATTTACCACTTTACTCTAAGACTAGAGCTGGCTTAGCCACTGCAGTTCTGCAGGGCCTTCTAGCCTCCTCTAACCCTCTCTGACTCCTCCTCCCATCCTTAGCTTTGGGATTCTACCCAAGTGTGATGACTGCAGCAGGGTAACACGACGAACATAGTACAGTTTTGTACCTACCACAAATGTAGATGTTCGAGTGTACACCCTGCTGCAGTCCAGGTTACCCTCCCTCCATCCCTTCTGACCTAACTAACTAAATCTTTACAATACCTTTCTGGTGTATTTGCGTACAGCTGGAGGGATGTTGTGTTTGTGCTAAATTTTTTAGATTGGTACAAATTACTGACCACCTTTTGGGGGCACCTGACATCTGGGGCAAGAAAAACTGAAGAAAATGGCATCTGATGCATCATATATACCCCTGGCGCACTGACGTCTGGGAAGAAGCGACAGGAACCGACGCCGGACCAAGACTTTGGAATTCAGACCGACTGCGGGACCGCCTGACGACAAGATAACCCAAGTTGATGACTGCAGCAGGGTGTACACTCTAACATCTACATTTATGGTAGGTACAAAACTGTACTTTATGTACTCACCATAACACTCCATCTGAGTAAGTTGCACTTCATTTTTCTGCAACCTTCCCACCCTCCTTCCCCCAGACCTTCTCATGGTAAGTTGTGTTGCTGATTGGTTTAGTAGTGGCAAACTTGATCTGAGGGAAGGTAGGAGATGGTGATGGGGGGGTTATGGGTAAGGGGGAGGAGCTTGGAGCTCAGAGCAGATGCTTGGAAAGTTGCCGGCTCTGATCCGAATACCCACAGGCTGCAGAAAAAAGTTTAACTACTCAGAGCGTTGTGAGTACATAACTTTTTTTTAATTGCACAACTGTAATTTTTTATTGTTTGGACATTTTTCTCCAGCCCAATATTGTTTCCAGGTACACTGAGAACCCCTGCTTAGTACAATTTTTAAGAAGAAGTTGGAGTCCTTGGGGACTGGATCTCAACAGTTTAAGAAATTCTTATGCGAGGGAAAACCTGAAGGAATCAGAATTGGGTCAACCTGCAAATCTTTATTAGGAGGTGGCAGATCCCTCCCCCAGTCTTTTTTTATGAACCCATGTTTTGGGAAGTGCTATTTCTGAAGCAACATTATTATTGGATAATTGAACCTATTTCATGTCCTCTTCGATTACAAAATCTTGTCTGTTTTCCCCGCACATATTTTGGTTTCCTCTTACTTTGAAAAGACTCTCTGCTGAAACCTGTTGTGCATTCATTGGTCAACTCTAATGTTAAAGCCCTTCCCCCTCCCAAAAATTTGGGCAAGATTTTGGGTCCTCCTTGAGAGTGATCTTTTGGGGCAAAAACTCCAAAGCTTATTTTTCATGGCTTGGAGGTAGCTAATCAGAAAGCTCCCACAGTGGAGAGACATCTAGTCCTCTGTCCTACTAATGAACTCCAGGGTAATGGATTTGACTTTTCAGGCACTCCATTATGTGATGCACATTTCTGTAATGGGAAGTTAGTGTGCTTAAAAGAAAATCGCTGCCTAAGCATCCAGATGTTTTTCGTGTTTCACTGTTGCAGTCCATTACATTTGGGTAATCTGCTGGCAGGTTGCCCTCAGTCGGCCTGAATAACAAATCTTGGGTCCTGTGTCGGTTGCTGTCTCCTCTTCCATGTCGTCGGGGGTATAAAACTTGCAGCAGACGCCATTTTATTCAGTCTTTCTTGCTGCGCGGTGCCTGAAGCAGAAGCAGTTGGCAAGTGCCAGTCGGACGACTCCTGAAATTTTCACATTCGAGTTTGAACCGAAGTCTTCAACTAAAGCTAAGTACCCCATTGGGGAAACTTTTCTTGCTCCTTACCGATGTCCGTAAAAGTTAATAATTGCATTACTTGTGGGAAACAAATACATCATAAGGATTTTCATTTGTACTGTATTCCTTGCCTAGGCCCAGATCATAACGTGCCTTGCTGTCAGTTTTGTGCTAGATTTAACCAATACACTATTAAGCGTTTGTATATTTTTGCTCCAACATATTTTGGAAACAGATTTAATTATCCCTGAAATGACGTAGGTTAGCAATCCAACTACCAGAGTTCACAAAAAATGCAAAGAAAAAGACATAGACCGTCAAGGTCCAAAACCGACGAAGCTTCTAAGCCAGTCGCCGGTACTCAGTGAGGTGCTTTCGCAGCCCCTGATACCTGCTACTTTTGAGTGCAGGCCTCTACCGAGACCCATGCGGAGTCTGGTATGCTGCGAGATTCTGAGTATTGAACCCGCGGATGTCTGCCTTGGATCGGTCCAGAGCCGCTGAGCAGGCACTGGTTTCTGAGGGTGTTTTCAGGCCTCAACATTTTTTATATAAAAACGACGCCAGCTTCAAAAACAAGATCAAAAACATCTAAGTCTAAAAAACCGATGCATGATCCACGTGCTCAGGCCCCTATGCCTAAAAAACAGATTACCAAAATGGCTTAGGACTTAATTACATTGATCAGGGGTTCCCAACCCCCCCTCCCTGCTAAGAGGCCTAGGCAAGACACTGATTTATGAATCTTTAGATCAGGTTTCCATTTCTTCTGATTCCTCTTCTGATCAGGAATTTTCTATTCCACCCTATGAGGATTCAGATGCAGAAGAATCCATCCCATCTGCATCTCCTCCTGAGGATTATTCTTTGGGAGAAACCTTGCATACTTTAAGGGAACATGTTCATTGGGAGAGTCAGGATTTCTCTGAATCAAAAAAAGAGGCTTAGGGATTTCCTTCTTCCTCAGCATAGGCCTTTGGCAATACCTCCGGTATTGGACATTGTTGATGCGTTTTCGGAATCAAGCCTGACTCCTGATTCCCTACCTCCGGCTCCTAGTAAGCCAGACCGATATTACAGGGTTCCGGACTCCCACAAATTTCTATTCAAAAATCCTGCTGCTGATCCTGAGACTATCTCACAGGGTCCCAGAGGTGTAAAGGCCTCTACAGCCAAAAATCCTACCCCCTCTGATAGAGATTCCAGGGCGCTGGATAGATGGGAAAAGGTTTATACGTCTGCAACCTTGGCGATTAGGGCCTTAAGCTGCCAGTTTCATGTGCTTAAATATCAACAGGATGGTATGGGCTTATTGAAACAGAAAATGATTATTTCTGATTGTGTGGAAAATAAAGAATTACAGGAATTACTGCATGCAGCAGAACAGGTTGGAAAGCATACTTGGCAATATGGGTTTGATTCCTTGGAGGCCTCTTGCAGGGCTGCAGTTACAGGATCTGATTAGAAGGCATGCCTGGCTCAAGGAGCAAAATCTGCCTGATCATGTTAAAGCTAAATTGTTGGATGCCCCTTTACAGCATGATACTCTGTTTGGTAATAAGGCAGAAGAGGTTTTAAAGAAAATGGAAGCCAAAGTTAAATCTATGCAAACTGTAAAAGATTTCTTACAAGTGCAGCCACCCAGGTTCAGTAGGCACTGGCCTACTAAAAATTGGTCCTTTCATGTGTCCAACAGAGCCTCTCAAGGCAAATCCATGCGCTCAAAAGGCTCGAGATACCAATCACAGGGTTCTTGCAGGTCAAAGCAATGGGGTGCTTCCACCTCCAAATCTGGGGGAAACTAAGCACAACCCTACAGTAAGCAGTCTCAGTGACTTCCCTCTACCTTCACCAAGCACTTATCTTTTGATAGCCCCCTTGGGGGGAAAATAAACACTTCATGCTCAAAATTGGCAGTTAATTACCCAGAACAAGTGGGTATTAAACATAGTATCCCAGGGGTACAGATTTCATTTCCATACTTTGCCAATTCCAAACGGTTGGCCAGATCTGCCACAAAATCAATGGGCGGAGGCTCAGAAACAAGTTGCGTCCCTCATGGATATGGTGGCTATTCAGCCAGTACCAGAAGAGGAAAAATGACAAGGCTTTTATTAAAGACATTTCCTGGTACCCAGAAAAGACGATGCCTGGCGTCCAATACTGGACTTATCAATTTGAACATGTTCCTGAACATTCCAAAATTCAAAATGCTGACTTTACAACAGCTACTGCCTATGCTGGGCAGGAATGCTTGGTTAGTGACTCTAGACTTGAGGCATACCTGCATATCCCAATAAGGGAATCGTGCAGAAGATACCTCCGCTTCAAGGCAGGTTTTTTGATTTACCAATTCTCTGCAATGCCCTTTGGCTTATCTACTGCGCCCAGGGTCTTTACAAAGTGCCTGGCACCAGTAATTACATTTTTGCAGACAAAGAAGCATACAAATCTATCCTAACGTGGACGACTGTTTCATTCAAGCAGAGAACAAGGACATTCTTCTTCAACATCTGGCATTTTATAAAAAGACTTCTAACATGCCTAGGGTATGCAGTAAACGAAAAGAAATCACAACTGATACCCTCTCAAATAATTACATTCCTGGGTGCAAGCTTGAATACAACTGCCCAGATGGCTTACCTTACGCCAGACAAAACAAAGGCAACTGACAACATACTTCGAACAGATGGCAACAAAAACCCAGTTATCTGCAAGACAAATTCTGCAGGCTTTGGGGTTTATGGCATCCTGCATTCTACTAATTCCATATGCAAGACTGCATATGAGGAAACTTCAATGGTACCTAAAGGTTATGGACTCAACATTGTCAGTCTGGAAACAATGATTCTTCTCATTCCCTGCCTAAAACAGGAGTTTCTTTGGTGGGCAGAGACATGTCACCAAAACAAGGGACTGTCATTTACTCTACCCCCTGCCACCCAAACCATAACTACAGATGCATTAGACTATGCTTGGGGGCCTACCTGCCGGGGAGATGCATTCAGGGCATATGGAGCCCAAAACAAATGCATCTGCATATTAACCAGAAATAGATGCTAGCTGTTTAGAATGCTCTGACAGCCTTCAAGGACTTATTTCATCCAGGACAACTACTGATAAAGACTGACAACACAACGGTTATGTGGTACATAAGCAGGGGGGTACACATTCCTACCGCCATTGCAGACTAGCTATGGCATTGTGGAACGCAGCCTTGACTTACCAAGTACATCTTTAAGCTCAATTCCTGCCAGGAAAACAAAATACTCTGGCAGATGACCTAAGTAGAAGTCTTATGGACCCTCACGAGTGGAAACTGGATCCACAAATCTTCAGTATAGTAACACAGAAATGGGGGTAGCCCAGACATGCATCTATTTGCCTCTCCCCAAAATTATCAATTGGACAAATTCTGCACAAGGACTTATTGCAGACATGCATGGAAAGTGGATTCCTTATCCTTCAGTTGGAAAAACCCATCAGTCTATACCTTTCCCCCTTTGCCTCTTCTCTCCAAGGTCTTACTAAAGGTCAGACAGGAAAAAACAAAAATTATCCTAATTTGCCTTGCCAGCACTGGTACCCAATGCTAAAGAATATGTCTCAACTCCCTCCTTGGTACTTGCCTTAAATACCTCATCTACTGTCTCAGCAGAACAATCAAATTCTGCACACTCAGAACTCTGAACCTTGCAGCATGGCTGATCATTTAATTATTCAAACACCTCTCAGTAAATCTGTGATGGATGTTATTTTGGAAGCCGGAAGGCCTAGTACTAGAAAATCTTAAGCTGATAAATGGAAGAGATTCTGTACTTGGAACCAAGCACAAGGAACGGACACAACAAAACCAAATATCCCTCAGATTTTACAATACTTGACTGAGATGCTTGACAAGGGCCTATCTTTTCCTTCAATAAAATCCATGCCTCTGCCAACTCGGCTCATTACAACACGGAGCCTCCCATCTTTTCTCATCCTCTGCTAAAACAGTATCTTAGTGGGGCCAAAAATGTAAGGCCTCCCAGAAGATCACAAACTCCTGCATGGGACCTCAATTTTGTGCTGGAAAAACTCACCCTGCCTTCTTTTTGAACCAGCAGCTACTGCTGATATAAAATTTTTATCTTGGAAAACAGCTTTCCTCTTGGCAATCACTGGAGCCTTTTATTACATTTTACCCGGACATGGTGTCCTTCAGGACCAATCCTTCCTTTATGCCTAAGGTGGTATCAAGTGTGGCTCAACCAAGCAATTCACCTGCCAACATTTTACCCAAGTCTGCAGAACAAGGGGGAACAGATTCTGCATTCATTGGACGTACACCGACCACTAAGATTCTACTTACAGGACCAAATCTCAAAGTCTGAGCAACTACTGGTGGCATTTTCTTCAGGATCAGAGGGGAAGGCTATATCAAAGCAGACTATTTCTAAGTGGATAAGCCACTACATTCGTTTCTGCTTCTTGCACCATGGTAAACCTGTGCTCAAGGGGATCAGGTCACATTCCACCAGGGCTGCCGCTACCTCAGCAGCCTTTCTCCGAGGAGTTCCAACCAAAGACATTCTAGAAGCTGCTACTTGGAGCTCTGTTCATACCTTCACAAAGCATTATCATTTGTCTCTCTTCTCCAAATCCAGGGCAGGTTTTGCCACTGCAGTTCTGCAGGGCCTTATAGCCGCTCCTAGTGCTATTTAGTTCCATCCTCCAATCCATAGCTTTGGGATTCTACCCAAATGTAATGACTGCAACAGTGAAACACGAAGAACATAGTACAGTTATGTACACTTACCGTAAATGTAAACGTTAGTGTATTCACTGTTGCAGTCCAGGTTACCCACCCACCATCCCCCTTTTCTATAACTTCTCTTTCCTTCACTATATTCCCCCTTTTCTATAACTTCTCTTTCCTTCACTATATTCTAAAGCCTTTGTGGTGTATTTGCTTTTAGATGAAGGTAAAGTTTATGTTGCTAAAAGTGCATTTACATATATTGCTGTTTTTATTTATATATATATATATATATATATATATATATATATATATATATATATATATAATTTGCTCCCCATTTGGTGGGGGTACATCGGGGTCAAGAAAAACTGAATAAAATGGCATCATATGCATGTTTTTATACCCCTGGACGACCTGACATCATGGAAGAACGGACCGCAATCGACGCAGGACCCAAGGCTTTGTTATTCAGGCTGACTGAGGGCAATCTGCCAGCAGATTACCCAAATGTAATGACTGCAACAGTAGTGAATACACTCTAACATCTACATTTATGGTAAGTGAACACAACTGTACTTTACCCTTTATCAACCATTTGGCTTCTTTGATTTAGTGCATGGTAAGGGTCTGTTAGAAAAGAAGGATGCGTCACTGCAATTTGATGGCACTCGTGCTGTGTTTCTCTGTTTGCCAGGAATATCTGTGTTTGCGCATTTCCCATTTCAGGGGATCAGACCAGCAGTCAACTAGCACCTTCAAGAGATGAACCTTTACTAGTCTTGGTATAAAACTTAATCTTTCCCAGAATGTTGAATGATTCTGATGCTCATTACATCAACAGGAGGCGTGTGGTTTGAGCGGTTTAGTTCATGTCCTAACAATGTACAGGTGTAGTCTGTGAATGTTTGAGCCTGTGGTCCATCACAGGGAATGCAGCAATAGAAGTCCTGATTCCTTGTCAGAAATTCTTCCGCAGGATATGTTTGGGGTTGAGCTCTCTACATACTAGTGTGAAAAAGATTTCCAGGGGTACATGTGTTGAATGTAATTGGTCTCCCACGAAGAGGGTGTTTGGTTTAATGGTGAGTGTTTATGTATGAGCCCATCTGTAGACTGAAAGAGGCTCTGAAAAGTTTGCCACTGGTCATATCATGAGCAGGATACAACTTTAGACATTTGGTGGGTGTGTGCACTATTAACACAAATACCCTTGAAAAAACAAACGTATTGGACCTCGTATCCATCAGTATGGGTCAGTGCTGCACCCCCCCCCCCCCCCACACACACACACACCAGTGAGATAGTACCACAAAACTGTCTCCTTTGATACCAAAAATAAAATTGGTAACCCCAGCAAACCCTGTAATAGTCAGGAACTATTCCAAAACAAACTTCATCCTATTTAAGCTGTAGTATTCATGCCCCTCCCAACCCCAAGTTCACCATAGCCTATGCAGAATTGTTCAGAGACCTATACAAGCATCTAAATGGCTGTATAGATGCTGCTGTCTACTAGAGGTAAGGCCAAATCAAACTAAAAAAAAACATTGGTGCAGTCCTAACTTTAAGGTATATAACAAAAGGAAAGTCTTAGCTGTAATCAGGAAGATCAACAAGATCAACTTCCATAATGACAGGAGCTCTGTAATTAGACTAAACAGAAAGCTAACAGGACTAAAGTTCAAGGCCAATTACAAGGTTGATAGCCTCACAGGCTAAAGACTACACCTATTTCTGAAACCTCAATGACGCCACACGTCAGTGTGCTCAACTGGTGGTTAGTAGTACTAACATTACTGAGCAGAGTGACGTAATGGATTTGGCTGACCAATTCCGCTCAAACTACACACCCACTCCTCCTGCCTTCCTCCATGCAATGTCTATTAATGACCCCCCTCCCAAACTGTTAACAGTGAGCAGGTCCTGGTGTTGCAAAAACACTGCCTCCGTGGGTCCTAACAGCATCCCAGGATGCTTACTAATTAGCTGGAACATGGTTTATTTGGACCACTTGAGTAACTGATCCACTATAGCTTCAAAACAGGATTTGTGCCAAGACAGTGGGAGGACTGCAACGGTTATCTCACTCCACAAGGGCGGACCATCATCCAATCCTGGAAACTACAGACTTGTTAGTCTCATTAGTCTACTATGCAAAGCCGTTGAACAAATTATCATGGAAATGATCAACAAAGAGGCAGCTTTCAGACACTAGATCCAGCCAGCTAGGCTTTAAGTGAAGATTATGCCTACTAAACCTGGTGGATAACTTTGAGTTCACCAAGGCAGTGGATGAGAGGAAAACTGTGCATAAGACCTTACCTGAACCTAGATAAGACATTTGTTAAAATACCTCACATGGGTATAGGCGACAACTGCCCTACTTTGGCGTAAACTCCTACATAACTCTCTGGATTTGCTAGCAGGCTCACAGGAAGTCCGGTTTGGCGGAACCACCTCCAGTAAGAACTGTTAACAGCAGGATACATTAGGGCTCTGGGCTGGGAGCTTTCCTGTTTGGCATGTGCTTCTTGGAGGTAAAGGCTAATGTCATTGGCCTTTGGCTGACCCAGTTTGCAGATTGTGTATTTGGATCTACCATAAATTCCCCCATGACACAGACTTTCAAGATTACAAGAGAGTCTAACATGGACAAATGTCTGGTGCTAAAGTCTCAGACTAATACTGAATGCCAATAAATGCATTATAATGCCTTTTGGGAAAAGTGCCATCCATCTATAAGACAACCCTGAGTGTTAACTCTCTGAGATCTGAGAACATGTGTAGACAGCAATCTGGCCTTTGAACAAAGTGTGGCCAAGGTAGTAAAAAATTGTTGCCCAACTTGTAAGGAAGGAGGACATGGTATCCAGGTCCAAGGAAGAAATAGTGTCACTTTATTTGGCCCTTTTCAGACTCACCATTGAGGATAATGCTGGTGTTGGTATGTACCTGACCAGATGTGTGAAAGTTGGAATGCCAGCAAAGATTCCTTACCAGGAGAATCCAGGGTACACATACATTGTCCTATAAGGATTACCTTAAGGACCTGTCTCTCTACTCCCTCTCCTATGCCTGGCATACAAGACATCGTTGGATCCATCTTTGATAGATCTTTTGCACATCTGCAAAACTGACAGCATCAGAACCACTAGATCCAAGGATTTAAATTTTGCTTGTGACATAAATAATGCATGCTGGTGCAACAAGTCTCTGAGGATCTCCATGCTCTGGAACAAGCTCCCCATTTATGTGAAGCAGAGTCCATCCCTAACCCTGTTCAAGTATAAGCTTGACCAGTGGTTGGGAAATCTGAAACTCACCCCAGATCTGTCCCTCATGTCTATAGTTTGAGTACTACTGTCTGCATCTAATGTACCCTCCACACAACCCCTATAAACTTCCCAACTAACATACCCACTCTAATAAAGCCGACATGATACATAGACTATTGGATTGCACTACTAGGATTATAAAGGCTCTGGTGGTCATTAGCCCAGAGAGAGAGTTGCAGATAACTGCTGCTGTGTTTTTGGGAAGGGGGTATAACAGAAATAGTGATGGCATCTGTAAATAGAGCACAACAAAATATTGAAAAGCTGAATAAGGAAATTGAAGGAAAACTTCACCTTCTACAGTTTAACTCGAATCTTAGGCTGCCTTTCTTCCTACAGTATGATTCCAGTACTGTGAAGTTACATGAAACCACCTTGTTTTTCATAAAACTTTAATTTCCTACTTTGGTATCAAAAGAAGTGAGACCAACCACTTTAAGAGTAGCTCCTCACATAGGTTGTAGAGGAATTATTTCTAGTCAGGAGCTCAGGCTGCTGTAAACAAGACTGATGGATGTGAAACTATTTTCAATTCTTTACTGCAGAGAGGAAGAGAACTTAAAATAATTAACAGTTGCTTCCATGCCTTTCATAGCAAAACAGAGCAATTAGATTAGTCGGTGGTTCAAAGGCAGATGTTCATCGTGTTACACTGCTGCAGTCATTAAACTTGGGTTATCCTGCTGTCAGGCGGTTCCCCAGTCGGCCTGAGTTCCAAAGTCTTGGTCCGGCGTCGGTTGCTGTCACCTCCTCCCTGACGTCAGTGCGACAGGGGTATATAAGATGCAGCCGATGCCATTTTCTTCAGTCTTTCTTGCCGCGCGGTGCCCGAAGCAAAAGCAGTTCACAAGTGCCGGTCGGCCGTCTCCTGAGATTTTCATTCTGAATCCAGAACCGAAGTCTTCTGCAAAGCTAAGTACCCCGTTGGGGAAACTTTTTCTTGCCTCAGACCGATGTCAGTAAAAATTGTTAATTGTATTTCTTGTGGGAAGCAAATACCTCATAAGGATTTCCATTCCTATTGTATCCCATGCCTAGGCCCAGACCACAACGTCACTGGTTGTCTGTTTTGTGCTAGGTTTAACAAGCGCACTGTTAAACGTCTATAATTTTGCCCAACATTATTTTGGTAGAAAATTCAATTATACCATGCCGTCGGAACTTCCGACGACTGGAGTACACAAAAAGCACAAAGACAAGGATAGGCATCCGAGGCCAAAAACGGATGACGGAGCCTCTTCTAGGCCAGTCGCTGGTTCTCAATGAGGCACCTTCGCAGCCCCTGACTACCACTTCTGTAGAACCACAGGCCGCCTCTGACTCCCACGTGGAGATGGCTGGGCCTTCGGACGCACAAGTTATTCAGCCTACCGAAACTAACCTTTCAGAGGGATCCGGAGTAGCTGAGCAACCCACAGCTTCAGAGGGTGTCTTCAGACCTACTCAGTTAAGCATTAAGCCCTCCGCTAAGTCTAAGCCTCCTTTAAAATCAAGAAACAAATACAGCATTTCCCAGCACAGGCCTCCATGCCTAAGAAACAAATGCTCAAAAGGGCCGAAGACCTAATCACTCTGATCAGGGGGTCCCATCCCCCTCCTGATAAAAGGCCTAGACAGGATGCAGACTATGACTCATCCGACCAGGTGTCCATCTCTTCTGATTCATCCTCAGACCTAGGATACTCTTTACCCCCTTATGAGGATTCTGATGCTGAGGAATCAATTCCATCAGCCTCACCGCCTGAGGACTACTCCTTTGGGGAAACCCTACATACCACGAGGGAGCATTTCCACTGGGAAGGCCAGGATTACTCAGAATCCAAGAAAAGGCTCAGAGACTTCCTTTCATTACCTCAACACAGACACCTTGCTATTCCGCCAGTGTTAGATATTGTGGATGATGTGTATACTGAATCCAGCTTAAATCCTGATTCCTTACCTCCAGCCCCTGTTTAATCTGACAGATACTACAGAGTCCCTGACTCACATAAATTTCTGTATAAAAGTCCTGTAGCTGACCCTGAAACTGTTTATTTCTCAGCGACCCAAAGGAGTTAAGACCTCATCAGCGAAGAATCCAGTTCCCTCTGACAGAGATTCCAGAGCATTAGACAGATGAGGAAAGAAAGTATACACGTTTGCAACTTCAGCAATGAGAGTCTTAAATTGCCAGTTTCACATGCTAAAATATCAGCAATTTTTACTGTCTCAGTTAAAACAAAAAATGCTTCCAGAATCAGATCCTCCTAATTTTAAAGAAATGCGGGATTTATTGCATGCAGCTGAACAAGTGGGAAAGCATACTTTGCAATGTGGTTTTGATTCTCTAGAGGCCTCCTGCAGAGCAGCAGTTACAGGCTCTGTCATTAGAAGACCTGCTTGGTTAAAAGAACATACGTTACCAGATCATGTTAAAGCAAAATTATTGGATGCACCTTTGCAGCAGGATGTGTTGTTTGGAGTTAAGGCAGAAGAGGTATTAAAGAAAATGGAGGATAAGGCAAAATCTATGCAAACGGTGAAGGATTTCTTACAGATTCAGCCTCCTAGATTTAGCAGAAACTGGCCAGCTAAGAATTGGTCCTTTCCAATTAGACAGACCTCAAAGGGGAAGATACAGACGTCCAAGAGGTAGAGGTAAAACACAAGGTCCTTACAGGCCTCGACAATGGGTTGCATCAGGCCAGAAAGAAGGGGAAGACGGGCCCCAACCATATAAAAAACAGCTCCAGTGACTTCCCACTACAGCTGCCAAACAAATCCCTCTTGGCAGCCCCCTTGGGAGGAAAACTGGCACTCTTCTACCACAATTGGAAAGTGATCAAAGACAAATGGGTTCTCAACATTGTATTTCAAGGTTACAGGTTCCACTTTCACACACTGCCAAAGTTGGAATGCCAAATCTGCCACCAAATAAATGGGCAGAGGCTCAAAAACAAATTACAGCACTCATGGATATGAGAGCTATTCAAAAGGTACCATCATAGGAGCAAGGACAAGGATTACCCAGAAAGGACAAAGCCTGTAGGCCCATTCTGGATCTTTCATCTCTCTAAATACTTAGCTGGATGTTCCGAAATTCAAAATGTTGACACTACAGCAGCTTCTTCCCATGCTGGGCAAGAAAGCTTGGCTCATGAATTTGGACCTCAAGGAGGCATACCTGCATGTCCCTGTCTGACAAAACTGCAGAAGATACCTCAAGATTCATAGCTGGTCCAATGCACTACCACTTCTCTGCACTGCCCTTTGTGAAGACCCTGGGTGCAGTAGAGAAGCCAAAGTGCCTGGCACCAGTAATTGCATTTTGCAGACAGAAAGGAATTCAGATTTACCTGGACGACTGCCTGATTCAAGCAGAGAGCAAGGACATTCTTCTAAAGCATCTGGCGTTTGTAAAAAAGTTAAGTTGCCTGGGGTACACAGTAAACGAAAAGAAATCAAAACTAGTGCCCTCACAAGAGATTATATTCCTGGGTGCCAGCTTGAACACAATGGCCCAGATGGCTTGTCTCACGCCAGACAAGCAAGGACAATTGACTCAATACTTTCAATTGCTGGCAACAAAGACCCAACTCCCTGCAAGGAAACTTCTGCAGGCCTTGGGTTACATGGCATCCTGCATGCTACTAATTCCATATGCCAGACTGCATATGAGGAAATTACAATGGTACCTAAAGAATGGTCTCAACACTGTCAAAGTTTGGAAACCGTTATACCACTAATTCCTTGCCTTCAACGGGAGTTTTAATGGTGGGCTCAAGCTTGTCACCTCAACAAGGGACAGCCTTTTACTCAACCCACAGCCAGGCAAACACTGACAACAGATGCATCTGATTACACCTGGGGAGCATACATGGCAGACAAATGTATTCAGGGCACGTGGCCCGCAGAACAAAGGCATCTATACATCAATCAAAAAGAGATGCTAGCTGTACAAAATGCCCTTATAGCTTTCAAGGACCTGCTGCATTCAGGACAACTACTACTAAAGACAGAACACCACAGTTATGTGGTACATAAACAAGCAAGGGGGCACTCACTCCTACCCCCCTATGCAGACAAGCCATGACCTTATGGAACACAGCTATAAACCTTTAAGTTAAACTGCAAGCACAATTCCTGGCAGGAGAGAAAAACACACTGGCAGATGACTTAAGCAGAAACATCATGGATCCCCACAAATGGGAATTGAATCCACAAATATTCAGAATGATAACAGAAATGGTGGAACCCGAACATAGATCTGTTTGCATCCTCAATAAACTGCCAGCTACAAAAATTCTGCACAAGGAGTTACCATCCACAAACATGGAAAGTGGCTGCCCTCTCATTCAGCTGGGAGAACCTACAAGTATACGCTTTCCCACCACTACCTCTCCTGCCAAAGGTTCTCATGAAAGCCAGGCAAGAAGAGCCAAAGATGATCATGATTGCACCAGACTGGCCACGCAAGCACTGGAACCCAATCTTAAGGAGCTTAGCACAAGAACCACCCTGGATTTTGCCTCAAATCCCACATCTACTGACTCAGCACAACAATCAAATACTACACAGCCAACTAAAGACCTTAAACCTAGCTGCATGGAAGATTCCTTAGTCAAGCAAGCAATGCCTCTCACCAAAGCTGTTATGGATGTCATTCTGGAGGCCAGAAGGCCTAGTACCAGGAAAGCCTATTCGGATAAATGGAAGAGTTTCTGTGCCTGGAACCAAGCTCACAACCTCGACCCTCTTGTCCCAAACATTCCGCCGATACTAAAATACTGAGATGCTGGACAAAGGCCTCTCCTTTTCATCCATCAAGATCCACACCTTTGCCATCTCTGCTCATTACAACACGGATCCAGCAATTTTCTCTAATCCTCTGTTAAAGCAGTACCTCAGAGGGGCTAAAAACATAAGACCGCCCCGTAGAGCACCTACTCCAACTTGGGACCTCAACTTTGTTTTGGAAAAACTAACTTTACCTCCTTTTGAACCAGCTAACACAGCAGAATTAAAATATATCTTTTGGAAAACTGCTCTGCTCCTGGCAATAACATCACCACGGAGAGTTTCAGAATTACAGGCACTGATGGCAGTGGAACCTTTCCTCATTTTCCACCAGGACAGGGTGTCTTTAAGAACTAACCCTATGTTTATGCCAAAGGTGGTATCCAGTTTGGCTCTAAACCAAACTATTCACCTGCCAACTTTTTATCCTAAACTACAGAATAAAGGGGAGAGACTACTGCACTCTTTGGACATTCACAGGCAGTTATGCTTCTACTTGGACAAAACCAAAGCTTTCAGAAAATCTGAGCAATTATTGGTAGCATATGCTGCAGGAGCACAGGGAAAAGCCATTTCAAAACAGACCATTTCAAAATGGATAGGACATTGTATACGTTTCTGCTACACATACCATGGAAAGCCTGTACCTAGCAGCATCAGATCTCTATCCACCAGGGCAACAGCCACTTCAACTGCCTACCTCAAGGGAGTAACTACCAAGGATATTTTGGAAGCAGCAACTTGGAGTTCTGTACATAACTTCAACAAACATTACCATCTGCCTCTACTCTAAATCCAGAGCTGGCTTCGCCACTGCAGTGCTGCAGGGCCTTATAGCCACCCCTAATGCCTTGTAGAACCAGCCACCCTACCTCAGCTTTGGGATTCTACCCAAGTGTAATGACTGCAGCAGTGTAACACGATGAACATAGTACAGTTTTGTACCTACCATAAATGTAGATGTTAGAGTGTATACACTGCTGCAGTCCAGGTTACCCTCCCTCCTTCCCTCTTACTGGCTGGTACGTACCTATGTCTTCTACCCTTACTACCTATGGGGAGTATTTGCTGGTAGCTGTAAGTTGTTTTTTTGCTTTTCTTATGTATGTTTTATTAGTAATTGGAATTGCCTATTTATTTAGAGGAGCCTGACATCTGGGACAAGCAAAACTGAAGACAATGGCGTCTGCTGCATCTTGCATACCCCTGTCGCACTGACGTCAGGGAGGAGGCGACAGCAACCGACGCCGGACCAAGACTTTGGAACTCAGGCCGACTGGGGAGCCGCCTGACGGCAGGATAACCCAAGTGAAATGACTGCAGCAGTGTATACACTCTTAACATCTACATTTATGGTAGGTACAAAACTGTACTTGGTCATCTCTTGACAAATTTACATAAACAGCATAACAGTATTGAAATGTTAAGCTTTAAACTTAATGTTTGTACTATACATTTGAAGATGACTTAAATGTAGTATCAAACATGTCTTGAGTTACAGAAAAGTCAGAAAATATTATTTTTCTAGTAAAGTATCTGCACATTTGCCAAAGTGTAGGCGGAGGGGCTGTCAATTCATCTTGGACTATAAAAAAGGTACTGTGAACAAAGGTCTGCAATTTAGCAACTGTTTATTTGCAACTGTATAACTGTTTAGTAAACTGTAAAACAAGCCCTGAGATTCACACAAATGAGGGCCCTGAGATTCACACAAATGAGGGCCGTTCAAGAAGTCAAAGAAGCAGTCCTGTTGGACTGTATACAAGATAAGCGACTGACACTAATTCCATTATATGCCAGTTGAATGTGAATACACCATTACTTATGTCTAGCATGACCTGAAATGGATTATGGGAAATAGGCTTGAAGAAAAATAGTCATGTTGATATGTCAAGCCCCATTGACAGCCGTTTTGCAGAATACATTAAAATTCTACAAGAAGCAGTCAGAGTGATTTTCTGATTTTAAATTACTGAAAATTGTGACGAAACAGATTTTTTTTTAGTTTTAAGGTGGAGTTTTCCTGTAATTATACCAAATTTAGTAGATGTGGAAATTTTAATCGTGAAAGAAAATATGTAGTAACCACATGATTTATTAAGTGAACATGTTATTAACATAAAATATTATTGGTATTTTTTTACTGAAGTTTAGATTTGGCTAATACTTTAACATTCCCCTGTTCTCCTTTAGGAGAGGACACTGCATAAAAGATATGATTGAGCATAGTAGTTTCCTTACCCTGTTAACAAAATGTATAGGGAGCCCACGTTATATGGGAACTTTTGCTTGTGGTAATTGTGTAATCTGTAAGTTTGTTAGGACTTGGATAAAATTTAAATGTGTGACTTTTAAATCAAGTGGTAGATATGGTTGTATGGAAGGAATTGTGTATGCATTTCAATGTTCTTGTGATTTATTTTACATTGGGGATAACAAGGGGGCTTTCAAGTTCAGAATGTAGGAACATGTTAGTGATGTAAGAAATGTTAAGCTTGAAAGCCCTCTTGCAACACATTGTAAATTATATCATAGTAGTCACCCAGTGAAGCTCAATGGTACCATTTTGGAAAAAGTAAATGTGCATGATAATTGTGTAGATATGAAGGAAAAACGTTTGTATAAATAAACTATATTTATTACATATGATACCCTGACCCCCCTGCTGGTTTAAATATAGATTGCAGTTGGAGTTTTAATCTAGTATTTTAATTTAATTGTTTAATTGATTTGGTCAGGTGCTTGGGAATAATATTTAAGATGGGTGGAAATGTGTAATTTTTAACTCCTTTGTAGTCTGATTTGGATTTACTGGCTTTTCGTTTTATCCTATTTTGCCTACAGTTGTGCTGTATTCTGGTGGCCATTAGCCTAGAGTATAGCTATGAATATCTGAACTTAAGCTGTGGATCAGCACTTCCCTACATCTCCTTTAGTTAGCCTGGTTGAGACTGGTATCTTGAGACAGAATTGTTATGCTTTTGGACTGTCCCATACTATTCAAACAGCATAACCGTATACAAGAGATGTGCATATAATGCCTTTGAAGGCAAAAATCTCACACAGTAAACTTGGACACCAGAGTCATAATCAGCAAGACTAAGGCCATTATAATCCATCATATGCTGAGGTGCTAGTTATCAGCTTTTAAATTTGCACACAGTAACTACAAAATCTCCTTTTCCAGTCATTTTTGACTGCCATAGTCCCAATGTGGTTTACATGGCAGTATGCCAGTCCTGCCAAAGCTTCTACGTTGGAAAAACTTGCAGAAAATTATCAGATTGCATCAAGGAACACAACGGTGCGATCAGAGATTTAGATGGACAATAACGCATTAGCCAGACAATCCTCCATATGTAACTCGTTCACAAAGTTCAAGTTTTTTATACTTGAACAGGTGGAACTGTTTTTCGAGGACTATGCCACTCTACTAGAAGTAAAAGAACTGAAGTGGCAGCTAAGCTTGGGGGCAGACTCTGCACCAGGTATCAACAAAACTACCAATGTTAAATGTGCCTTGAAATGGCAAAGGTAAAGTGCATTGTACTAATATATATGTGTGTATGTGTGTGTGTGTGTATATATATATATATATATATATATATTAATATATATATATAAATAGTTATAAATAATGTTTTCATATATAGTCACCCTGGATTTCCTACTTCAGAGACAATAACCACAAATATATCCCATGAAACCTTACTGGTTAAAAATCATTAAGCTTTTTCACTGGTCCACAGAGTTTAACCAATGCCTATACTTTATGAAAATTCTATTAACAATATTATTGGTATACATTGTCATGTCAGTCATAATTGGTCATTTGGGTTGCCCTATATTTATGCATTTTCCTTTGGCCTATTGCTTTCCGATTTGATATTAACTACATAATCTCAATATACGTTGGACATTGATCTTTCAAGACATGTCTATGCATTTCATGATGAAAGTTGTTTGTTTCTAATGATTACAAAGTATTCATTGGCCTATTGTTTCCACACAAAGTTAATTGGAAAGTATATGGACGTCCCAGTTTTATGTAAATCTCAAACCTAATCCTCATGTATATATAAATGAGAAAAACATCTGTAATCTTTTAATTCTGACAAAGTTCTTGGATATTAAAGAATGAAAGCGCTAAATTAAACTCATCAGTTCCAGTGTGTTTTTTCCTTATGAGGTAGATGCCGCGGAAGTTTTTAAGTTTGAATTA
>NC_056739.1:1481654101-1481744698 GCF_019279795.1 Protopterus annectens
GTTCCTCAGGCCCCTCCGCCGCACGGTTGCGTGGTAAATTTAAGCGCTAGCAGCTGGGCAGAATTTCTGAAGCTTGGTTTAAAATTTTTTGCCGGTTCCGAAACCAAAGCCCAAGATTTGCCTGACACCATACCGGTGGACAAAGTTACTCCAGCACGTGGGACAGCTAGGCCTCCTGTGCCTATGTCCATCAAGGCCTAC
Organism: Protopterus annectens; assembly: GCF_019279795.1. Lineage (NCBI taxonomy): Eukaryota > Metazoa > Chordata > Ceratodontiformes > Protopteridae > Protopterus > Protopterus annectens. Next base: position 1,481,654,303 of record NC_056739.1, read on the forward strand.
ACACGTGCTAAGGCTGCCAGCCAGGCTAAGTCTGACCCTCCTAAATCTTTTTCACAGACTCCCACTTCGGATAAACAGGACCGCCCATTTGGCAATAAGGCTGAAGAAGTTCTAAAAAAAGATGGAAGATGAAGCTAAATCTATGCAAACTGTAAAAGGTTTCTTACAAATGCAACCTCCAAGATTTAGTAGGCACTGGCCTACTAAGAATTTGTCCTTTCCAGCTCCTTCCAGATCCACTCAAGCCAAACCCAAACACTCCAAAGGCACCAGGTTTCAGTCCCAAGGGACTGTCAGAATTAAGGAATGGGGGGCTTCCACTTCAAAATCTGGAAGTAACAAGACACCCCCATATGGTAAACAGTCTCAATGACTTTACTTTAAAATTGCCAAGTACTTGCCTTTCAGTCGCCCTTTTGGGGGGGAAAGATTGCTCTTCATGCAAAAAACTGGGAACTCATAACCCAGTACAAATGGGTTTTAAATAGTGTCCCAGGGATACAGATTTCATTTCCACATGTTGCCAACACCAAACGGGTGGCCAAACCTGCCTCCAGTCAGTGGGCAAAGGCTCAGAAACAAGTACTTTCCCTCTTAAACATGGGGTCTATTCAACCGGTACCAGAAGAGGAAAAGGGACAAGGTTTCTATTCCAGGCTTTTCCTGGTACCCAGAAAAGACCAATCTTGCCGTCCAATTCTGGACCTGTCTACTCTAAACCTTTCTGGACATTCCAAAATTGAAGATGCTAACTCTTCACCAGTTACTTCCTATGCTAGGCAAAGATGCCTGGTTGGCAACTCTAGATTTAAAAGAAGCTTACCTGCGTATCCCAATCAGGGAATCTTGCAGAAGATACCTATGCTTCAAAGCAGGCTATTTGCATTATCAGTTCTCTGCACTGCCCTTTGGCTTGTCTACTGCGCCAAGGGTATTCACAAAGTGCCTGGCTCCAGTAATTGCATTTTGCAGGCAAAGAAATATTCAGATATATCCATACCTGGGCGATTGTCTAATTCAGGCAGAACACCAGGCCATACTTATAAATTATCTGGCGTTTGTAAATAGTTCTAACTTGTCTAGGGTACTCCATAAACGAAAAGAGATCACAACTGGTACCCTCTCAACCGATTTTAATTCCTGGGTGCAAGCTTGAATACAACTGCCCAGATGGCTTTCCTCATGCCAGAAAAGCAAATTCATTGGTAACTTGAAACAAGTGGCCATAAAAACCCTGCTATCTGCAAGGCAAATACTGCAAGCCTTGGGGTTCATGGCCTGCTGCATTCTTCTAATTCCATGTGCAAGACTGCATATGAAGAAACTTCAGTGGTACTTAGTCTATGGAATCAACATTGTCACAGCCTGGAAACAATGATTCCTATCATACCTTGCCTACGCCTGGAGTTCCTTTGGTGGGCAGAGGCCTGCCACCAAAACAAGGGACTGCCATTCACACTACCCCCTGCCGCCCAAACCCTAACTAAATACATCAGACTATGCATGGGGGGCTCACCTGGCAGGGAAGTGCATTCAGGGCAAATGGAACCCAAATCAAATGCACCTACATATCAATCAAAAAGAAATGTTAGCTGTACAGAATGCTCTGACAGCCTTCAAGGACTACATTCATCCAGGAAAACTAATGGTAAAGACTGACAACACCACAATTATGTTGTATGTAAACAAGCACATTCCTACCCCCTCTGCAGACTAGCCATGGCATTTTGGAACACTGCCTTGAGCTACTAAGTGCAACTACAAGCTCAATTCCTGCCAGGAAAACTGAATACACTGGCAGATGGACTAAGCAGAAATCTCATGGACCCACACGAGTGGAAACGAACTACGGGTTTTCAACTTATTGACAAGCAAATGGGGGAGCCCAGACATAGATCTATTTGCCTCCCCCCACAACTACCAGTTGGACAAATTTTGCACAAGAACTCCTCACAAAATAGCCTGGAAAGTGGATGCTCTGTCATTAAGCTGGAAAAAAACTATCAGTCTACTCCTTTCCTCCTCTGCCTCTGCTCTCCAAAGTTCTGCTAAAAGTCAAACAGGACAAACCAAGAATGATTTTGATTACTCCAGACTGGCCACGCCAACAGTGGTACCCACTTCTCCGCAGTGCGTCACAAATTTCTCCATGGCACCTGCCTCAGACACCTTCCCTACCGTCTCAGCAGGAGAACCAAATTCTGCACCCTTTGCTCCCAACATTGAACCTTGCAGCTTTTCTAATCACTTAAATTCACCCTTAGCATCCCTCAGCAAACCTTTGATGGATGTCATTTTGGAGGCGAGAAGACCTAGTACTAGAAAATCTTATGCTGACAAATGGAAAAGATTCTGTGCTTGGAATCAATCTCTGGGGATGAGCAGAGCAGCACCCAGTTTACCTCAGATTTTACAATACTTAACTGAGATGCTTCACAAGGGCCTGTCTTTTTTTTCTCCATTAAAATCCACACCTCAGCCATTTCAGCTCATTATAACCCAGAACCTCCCCTCTTCTCTCATCCTCTGCTCAAGCAGTACCTCAGAGGGGCCAAATACTTGAGACCACCCAGGAGAGCTCCATCCCCTGCCTGGGACCTTAACTTTGTATTGGAGAAACTCACTCTACCTCCTTTCGAGCCAGCTGCTACTGCAGACTTAAAATTTCTTTCTTGGAAAACGGCCTTCCTTCTAGCAATCACTTCAGCTAGAAGGTTATCGGAGTTACAGGCCCTTTTGGCAGTGGAGCCTTTCATCATCTTTCATGCGGACAGGGTGTCTCAGGACCAATCCATCCTTCATGTCCAAGGTGGTATCCAGTGTGGCCCTTAATCAGTCCATTCATTTGCTAACTTTCTTTCCCAATCCACAGAAAAGGGGAATGGATTCTGCATTCATTGGATGTGCACAGACAACTTAGATTCTACTTGGACAGGACTAAACCTCAAAGAAAATCTGAACTGCTGGTAGCATTTGCTGCAGGGGCAGAGGTGAAGGCTATTTCAAAACAAACCATTTCTAAATGGGTAAGCCATTGCTTTCATTTCTGCTATAAGCACCATGGAAAACCTATCCCCCGGGATCAGATCTCATTCCACCAGGGCTGCTTCTACTTCTGCAGCCTTTCTTAGAGGTGTTCCTACCACGGATATTTTAGAAGCTGCTACCTGGAGTTCAGTTCATACTTTCACCGAGCATTATCATTTACCAATTTTCTCTAAATCCAGAGCTGGCTTTGCCATTGCTGTCTTGCAGGGCCTTGTAGCTGGTCCTAATGGTGTATAAATCCATCCTCCCAACCATAGCTTTGGGAATCTACCCAAATGTAATGACTGCAACAGTAAATACACTCTCTAACATCCACATTTATGGTAAGTGTATATAACTGTACTTTCTGACTTTCCCACTGGGGGCTTCTGTTCGGATGAGTTCGGCTCCTACCTCTGATTTGGAGCCCACTGTTCCGGTGCAGAGGGGATTGGTTGATTTTTTTTGGATTTAGCGTTTGTTTTCATTGGAGCAGAGGTGCCTTTGAAGCCATGAGGAAAGTAATGTCCCCCAGGACATCCACAACTTCAGGACCAACAACCTCCTCCCCAGACGTTTGTGTCCTCTTCTGCCTCGCAGAACCCTTTGAAGCGTAGAGACCCTGAGCCTCAGGAAGCCCCACTGGGTGGCCCCTCCTCTTCCGAGACCTCACCAGAAGTTCCCACTGATGAGGTTCCCAGGAAGAGAATTTGCAAGAGGAAGCACCTAGACTCCCCACAGGAGTCTGTCACATTTGAGACAGACTTGGATGAATCAGAAGGGTCCTCCTCTGAAGATATCTCATTTGCAGATATATTAGAAATCCTTAAGCAAAGGGGTGGCTGGAAGACCACCAACCCTACTGAAGATAAGTCTGTTCTGAAGGCTTTTGGGTCTCAACCCTCCACCTCATGGGTGTCTCTGCCTTTTGATGAGCTCATGGGGCTTGTCTCACAAAGGGTGTGGGAGTCTCTGGACACAATGGGGCCTGTCCCTAGGACCCCCAATGCATTTATTTCTGCTCCTCAGGATAAATCTTTTCTCACTAAGGGAGTGCTGGTTGATGCCATGGTGGCAGCAGCCACCAAAAAGATGTCAAACTTTTTCCTCTATCCATCCTCCTAACAGAGACTCTAGGATCATGGCTAGATAGGGAAGCGCATGTAAATTTCAGCGACTTTTGTCATGCATTCGCTGAACTGTCTTGCGCATTTCACAAGGCTACAAAGAGACCTCCTAAAAGAGCTTGGAGATGCTTTTCTGGGTACGGTAGCTGACGGAGCTTCAGACAAAGTTGCCTCCCAGCTTGCTACCCTTAATTCCATAGTGAACTCGTCCATGCATCTCATTTCATATGCAGCTAATGGAACGAGTAGGGCAGCGGGTACAGGAATTGCTCTCAGGATACGCTCCTGGATGCACTTGTGTTCCTTTGTGGAGCCCTTTAAGTTCTCCTTTGTCAACACCCCTTTTGTGATGGCTCATCCCTTTTTGGGCCCAAAGTTAAGGAAACTTTGATCAGGTGCGAGCAGGAAGGAAAGACTGTCTGCTGTCTGAGTCTGTTTTTCCACCCCTACTAGACCCTACCCCAAGGGTCAAAAGGGAGGAAAGATGTGGTTCCAAAAAGCCCAAAGAGCCTTTCTGGACACACGTGTTGAACCCTTCTCCAGGGCAGAGGGGGCAATAATGGAAGATGCAGCCTTCGCGGCAGAGGGGGGTTCCCAAAACCAGGGCTACGGAGACCAGTTCCTAGGGAAGCCCTACCAGTGCTCCTGAAAGGAGGCCCCGACTGTCCTACTCTGGAGGCAGTCAGTGATTGCTTATCTTTGTATCCCGTGACCTGGCTCAAAATAAATGACAGTTGGGTACAAACTATAGTTTCCAGAGGATATTTCATTCCCTTTACCATCCCCCTCCATTGACAACAAAAATCCCAGACATTCCACCCAGTTACAGGGAACAAGCAACAGTAGAGGTCCAGATGTTGCTAAGAAAGAGTCATCCAACCAGTCCCAGCAGACCAGACAGGATCCAGAGCTTACTCAAGATTCGTTTTGGTTCCAAAAAAGACAAGGAGACTGGAGACCTCTTTTTTGACAAATCTGTTTAGTCTGCTGAGGTCCAAAATAGAAGATGTGATGGGATCCTATCTCGCCTACATTCATAACTGATGGGTTCGGAGCCGATCCATCGGCTCCGACTCGGCCACTATATAGTAGAACAAAGTCTCTAATTGGCTGGGCTACCCCTTATCCCAGAATGCACCACGCCTGCTTCCCCAGATCTCGTTTGCCGCTTTTCAAGCTAGACGGTGGTCTCGACTTGGCTGGAGCCAAGTGGTTTTTTGTTGCTTTTTGGTCTTTTGACCTAGGGTTTTCTTCACTAATTTAACAAACAGCTGTTTTAACAGCTTTACGTGTGTGTGTGAACCTGTTTCAGTGTGATTGGTATTTTTTTCTACTTACCGGGCAAGGCCCGTTTAAGTTAGAGGGCCCTTGCCCTTATTTGTGAGTCAGTGTTGATTTTGTCTACTTTAAGGTTTTGTTTTTCGCCCTACTGTATGTCCTGTTTTATCGGGCTAAGCCCGTTTTAGTTAGAGGGCTTCTGCCCGTTTTGTGTTCTGTATCTCGGGCCAGTCCCGTTTTTGAGTCAAGGGCTCGTGCCCTACTTTAAGGTTACTTTTCGTGGTGAAAAATAGTTGTGCGATAGGATGTCAAAAGAGCAGAAGTCTGGTTTTAAAAAGTGCACCAAGTGCAACTACAAAATGTCTCTTACTGATAGCCATGCTGTTTGCGTATATTGTTTAGGACCGAAACATTTGCAGGAAACATGTAGTGTTTGTCATGCTTTTTCCTCTAGGGTCCTTCAGGAACGTAAAAATAAATTGATCCTTAAGGGCCTTATTAAGCCCTCCTTTGACGAAGCTTTGGCTTCTCCTTCCTCTCCAGCTTCTAAAAAGAAAAGGTCGTCTGCTCCGACCAGTCCGTGGGAACAGACTTCCAAGAAGCATAGGTAGACCTCTTCTTCCTCGGCTCCAATGGCTTTGGAGCCTCGGGTGGAAGGGTCTGCCTCGATACCTCTTTCCTCGGCTCCATTGGTGTCAGAGCCACAGGTTGGGGGATCGAGAGGCGAATCACCTGCCTCGGCTCCTTTGGTCTCTGAGCCGTTGGAGGTGTGCAGCTCAGACCCCCCCCCGGCCCCGAAGTCCCCTTCGGCGCCGATGCTTATTCATACGGTTCCGGATCTGGTGCCGATGGTGGTGGAGCCGTTTCAGAGCCGGTCCCCTGGTCTATCGGAGCCGAGAGAGAAGTCGTCTCGGCCCCCATCTATTTCCTCTAAATCCTCCAGGTTGTCAGACTCAGATTTGGACAGAGTTATCCAGAGGCTTTTCCAGTCCCCGGTTTTTGCAAAAATGGTCTCTGCTCCAGCCCACTCTGCTCCGGAGCCGGCCCTCACTTCGCATCCGATTCCTCCTCCAACCTCCTCGGAGCCGTTGGAGTCTGTGATGGTAGAGCGGAGCAGAGTTGTCGAGTCGGAACCGAGACTCCTCGAGCTTCTGTTCGACCATCATTCCTACCCTGTCCTCGGCGTCAGGGTTCGGTACGGACTTCCTCGGTGGGGCCGAGGGGAACACTTTGGAACTGGTAGCTTTGGTGCCTAGTCTTCCCCTCGGAGCGTCGGCTGCAGGGATTCCCGGTACCGTCGTGGTCTCTCAGCCGGTGTCCTCCGTAGAGTCTGGAGGTTCTGCTTTTGAGGCCATGAGGAGTGCGCTGGCCATGTCCTTGCCGGCTCAGCAAGTCTGTACCTCACCGTCCCTAGACTTGGGAACGGGTGCTTCTGGTGTCCTTCATTCCCATGACAGTGGGGCCCCAGGGCCTGAGGATACCCCCTTGGGGGGGGGTTCCCTTCTCCCGGGAGGTCCTTCTGAATCCGCTTCAGATGAACCTCCGAGAAAAAAATTGTGCAAGAGGAAGCACATTGACTCCCAGGATGAGTCTATCACATCAGATACTGACCTTGATGATGCGGAGGGGTCCCCAAAATCGTCCTCTGATGACGTCTCATTCTCAGATATCCTTGAGATCCTGAGACAGAGAGGCGATTGGCAGTCCAAAACCCCTTCCGCGGAGGAGTCAGTCTTCCTCAAGGCTTTTGGGGCCCAGCCCTCCGCTTCCTGGGTGTCTCCACCCTTCGATGAATTACTAGATTTAGTTTCTCGAAGGGTGTGGGAACACCCTGACACTGGAACCGGTGCCCGCCAGGCCTAACAAGTTCCTCTCAGCCCCTCCTCAAAAGGAATTTTTGACTAAAGGAGTTGCAGTAGATGCGATGGTGGTGGCATCTGCCACTCAGCAAGACGTGGCAGAGGCTTCAACGTCTATTCACCCTCCTAATAAGGATTCCAGAAGCATGGATAGGTACAGGAAGCGTACCCTTTCTTCAGCGGCCTTTACCCTGCGGTCGCTGAATTATCTTTGTCATTTTACCAGGCTCCAAAGGGACCTCCTCAAAGAGTTAGGTGAGTCTCTTACGGGTAATCTTCCTGAGGCGGTAGCCCAAACTGTTGGCACCCAGATGACTACCCAATCTTCGATAGTCAACTCGTCCATGAGGCTCATCTCATATGCGGCCGAAGGGGCGAGTAGAGCAGCGGGAACAGGTGTGGCTCTTACACGCCTGGTTACGCTTGTGTCCCTTTGCGGAGGCCTTTAAGTCTTCCTTCACCGACGCCCCCTTTGATGGGTCCTCCCTGTTTGGACCCAAGGTGAAGGACACACTGACTCGGTGCGAGCAGGAGGGCAAGGCCTTGACTGCCGTGGGGGCCCGTTTTTCCGCTCCCTCTAGACCTTACCCCAAGGCCCAGAGAGGAGGGAAAATGTGGTTCAGGAAATCTCCAAAGGTCTTTCCCTACTCAGAGTGATTCCCTCCTCTAGAGGCGGGGGGGGGGAATTCAGGAAGACGCCGCCCCAGAGGCAGCAGAGGCCCCCTTAACTCTGGAGACCGCGATTCCTTTTGTGGTCCATCCTATGCTCCCCGTCCCTGAGACGTGGCCCGACTGCGCATCTCCGGAGCCAGTCGGGGTCGCTTGGAACACCCAGGCTTGGGAATCTATCACCAAGGATCAGTGGGTGCTCCGAACCATAACCGGAGGCTATCTCATCCCTTTCATCAAGATCCCCCCTCTTCCTATCAGGAAAATCCTGGACGTGCCACCCAGTCAGCGGGATCAAGCAGCGGTCGAGGTTTCAAAGCTGCTAAGAAAAGGAGTCATCCAGCCTGTCCCCGCCGACCAGATCGGATCAGGAACTTACTCAAGACTATTTTTGGTGCCAAAAAAGACAGGGGACTTGAGGCCCATTTTGAACCTCAGATCATTGAATCGCTTTGTAAAAAAATCCAAATTCCGAATGGTCACCCTTCAGTCCATTCTCCCGTTATTGGAGAAGGATGTCTGGATGTGCTCTATAGATCTCAAGGACGCTTACTATCGCATTCTGATAAGTCAAGAGTCCAGGAGTCATTTACGCTTCCGTCTGGGAACCAGTCATTTTCAGTTCCGAGCACTGCCCTTTGGTCTCACCACAGCCCCCAGGGTGTTCACCAAGTATCTGGCAGTAGTGACAGCTCACTTGAGAAATCTAGGATTCCAAGTGTTTCCCTATCTAGACGACTGGCTCCTTACTGCCACCTCCAAGCATCTATTAGTTTGGGCGCTTATGACCACAGTCAGTTTGGGTCATTCACTAGGAATCACGTTCAATTGGGGAAAATCTGTGCTGCAGCCATCTCAGCATATTACCTTTATAGGCGCAGAGTTAGACACAAGAAGAATGCGGGCATTCTTGCCGGTAGAAAGGATTCGGGTCCTGCAGTCTCGGGTTCAAACCTTGTTACCCAGATCACGAGTTCAGGCCAGACTGATTCTGCAGTTATTGGGCACGATGGCCTAGACTATTCTTCTAGTCCCATTAGCCAGGCTGCACATGCGGGTGCTGCAATGGCTACTGTCGGTTCAATGGTCCTTTCAGGAACTTCCCTTGAACCATTTGGTCCAGATTACGGAAATTTGCCGTCGGGACCTACGTTGGTGGCTGCTTCGGTCCAACCTGGACCAGGGGCGACCCTTTGCCCTTCAGCCTCCCATCGCCACGGTGACCATGGATGCCTCCCAGATAGGGTGGGGGGGTCATTATCTGGACAGGTCTGTCCAAGGCACGTGGCAGGCTCACGAAAAGCACTTACATATCAATATCCTGGAAATGAGAGCGGTGCTACTGGTGTTGCAAGCACTTTATCATGCTCTTCCCCGGGGTACTATTGCGATTCTAACCGACAACATGTCTGTAGTCTGGTACATAAACAAGCAAGGTGGAACCAGGTCCTACCCTCTTTGCCGAGAGGCCATGAGAGTGTGGCATTGGGCGATTTCTACCCAGCGTTTCCTAGTGGCAATGCACATTCCGGGGAAATCCAGTGTGATTGCAGACAGGCTGAGCAGGACTGTCCTGTTGCCCCACGAGTGGTCCCTCAACGACAGGGTGGCTGCAAACATCTTCGCCAAGTGGGGCCTCCCTTGTTGCGACTTGTTCGCCAGCCCTCACAATGCGAAATGCAGGGAGTTCTTCTCTCTGACTCCCTCTCAGGGGCAGATTCTCAGGGACGCTGTAGCTCACAGTTGGCCTCCCAGTGTACTTTACGCCTTCCCTCCAGTTCCCCTTCTCCCGAAGGTGATACAGAAGGCGATTTTATCTAGGAAGCGACATGATTTTGATCGCTCCACACTGGCCTCGTCAGGTTTGGTTCCCCTTCCTTCTGAGGTATGCGGTGGAGGGCCCATGGTTTCTGGACCTGGTGCCCGACCTGTTAACTCATCAGTTGGGACAGTCTCACCCATCCCTCAGGTCCTTGAGGTTGGCCGCCTGGTTACTCCACTTCCAACCTTAGTCAGAGATAACTCTTTTTCTCCAGACGTCATCCACATTTTGTCCTCTTTTCACAAACCTTCCACTATTAAACTGTATTCCAGCAAGTGGAAGAGGTTTGCTCTTTGGGCCCAGCAACGAGGTATCGATCCCCTTACCACCCCAGTACCTCAGGTTTTAGAATTCCTGGCTTCTTTGTTTTATTTGGGCTCTTCAGTTTCCACAATTAAAGTCCAACTGGCTATCTCTAATTTTCATGTCTCCTTTGAGCCTTCCTTAATGGCAAACAGGCTTTGCAAATCTTTCCTTAAAGGAGCGTGGCTCCTTCGGCCCCCAATAGCCCATCCTGTGCCCCCTTGGGACCTGAATATGGTTCTAGCTTCTTTAACTGCCCGCCCCTTTGAACCAGCAGCTACTTGTGATATAAAATTTCTATCTTGGAAAACCGCCCTTTTGGTGGCAATAACCTCTGCCAAGCGGGTCTCAGAGCTTCAGGCTCTCTGTTCTAATCCTCCTCCTTTGACCTTTCACAAAGACAGAGTGTCCCTCAAGTTAAATCCCTCTTTCTTGCCCAAGGTAGCATCCCCCTTATGCATTCAACAATCCTTGGAGCTCCCTGTGTTTTTTCCCAAATTCTCCAATTGCGCAGAATATATTTTCCATCAGTTGGATGTTCACAGACAACTGCGTTTTTATTTAAGTAGGACCAATCGGACACGAAAGTCAGATCAGCTGTTTGTGTCCTTTGCAGAAAATAGGTTGGGTCAACTGGTGGCTAAAACCACCATAGCCAAATGGATTAAAGATTGCATCTCCTTCATTTATTCACGGTCCGGCAAAGAGCTACCCTTCCCAGTCAGGGCTCATTCTACCAGGGCAATGGCTACTTCTGTAGCATTCCACTCCAAATTATCGATAGATGATATCTGTGCGGCCGCTACCTGGACTTCTCCGCACACCTTCATTTCTCATTACAAGATAGATGTGGCTTCTCTGGGTAGAGCTTCCTTTGGTTCCACAGTTCTCAGGAGTGTTTTCCAATGAGCCACCGGGATTTAGGTGCTAGGACGCTGTCCCATCAGTTATGAATGTAGGCGAGATAGGATCCCATTACATCTTTTAGTTATGTACTTACCATAACTTCGGATGTATGGGATCCATCTCACATTCATATGTACCCTCCTTCCCCCTTCCCATTGGATTTAGAGGGAATGTTGCTACTTACTGAGTTTTTCTCTTGAAGGACTTTAGTTTGTTACAGTTGCTGGTATGTCTCTGTGTCTGGATGTAGGTATGAAAGCGAACAAACAAGATCTGGGGAAGCAGGCGTGGTGCATTCTGGGATAAAGGGGTAGCCCAGCCAATTAGAGACTTCGTTCTACTATATAGTGGCCGAGTCGGAGCTGATGGATCGGCTCCGAACCCATCAGTTATGAATGTAGGCGAGATGGATCCCATACATCCGAAGTTATGGTAAGTACATAACTAAAAGTTCTGGATGGTCATGCTTCATTCGATATTTCCCTTCTTGGGGAAAGACAATTGGGTGTGCTTGATAGATCTCCAGGGACGCGTACTACCATAAAATGGCCAGACTATCCAGGGATCATCTGTGCTTCCAGCTGGGAGCCAACCATTACCAGTTTTGACTCCCTGCCCTTTGGTTTCACTACAGCCTCTAGAGTGTTCACCAAATGTATGGCAGTGGTCACAGCTCACCTGTGAAGTTTGGAATTCCAGGCGTTTCCGTACTTAGACGATTGGCTCCTGACCGCCACCACCAGGCATCAGCTAATACAAGCCAGGGACACCACTCTTACGCTTTGCAATCAACTGGGCATTACCGTAAATTCAGTAAAATCTGCCTTGTCGCCGTCACGACACATCATTTTTATCGGAGCAGAGTTGGACACCACCACCACTTTAAAACTTCCATCAGAAAGGATATTACTACTTAATCAACAAATCCAGAACATCATATCCAGAGACAAGACTTCAGCATCAGAAGTGCTTAAGTTGTTGGGGATGATGGCAGCTGCAGTAGTAGCGATTCTGTTGGGTCGCATGCACATGCGGATTCTACAATGGCTGCTGTTCACACAGTGGTCTTATCAAGAGTACCTAGTGTCTCGTCTTATTATTGGAACAAACGCATGCAAAAAGGTTCTTGGTGGTGGTTGACCTCTCCAAGTAACGATAGGCCGTCCTTTTATCCTACCCTCACCATCGGCCACAGTAACCTCAGATGCTTCCCTGATATGGTGGGGGGGGGGGGTCATTTTCAGGGAACAATAGCCCAAGGCACATGAACCGAACAAGACACATCTGCATATCATTTTCTTGGAGTTGAGCGGTTTTCTTAGCGTTGCAGTACTTTCAGGAGACTCTCCCTCTGGGGGCAATTGCGATTCAGACGGACAACATGTCAGTGGTCTGGTACTTGAACAAACAAGGAGGGACCAGGTCCTATCCCCTTTGTCGAGAGGGCCTAAGAGTATGGCAGTGGGCTACATCCACCCAGCGCTTTCTGATAGCAATGCACATCCCAGGGAAATCCAACGTGATTGCAGACAAACTGAGCAGGGCAATTTTGTTGCCGGACGAGTGGTCCCTCAAAGAGCGGAGAGAATATTCCACAGGTGGGGCCAGATGTGCTGCGATCTTTTTGCTTCCCACATGAACACAAAATGCAGAAGCTACTTTGCCCTGATTCCCCCTTCAGGAGATTCGCCAAGGGACGCACTCGTACACGATTGGCCTCCCGGTCTCCTCCATGCATTCCCACCAATTCCCCTGATGCCCAAAGTACTACAGAAAGCAAAAGCCCTGGGAAGGACCATCATTCTAATAGCTCCTCATTGGCCTCGTTAGATTTGATTCCCCTTCCTTTGTCTTCTGTTGAAAGAGCCTTGGATTCTATACCCAGTTCCAGACCGGACTCATTCGTCGGGGGCTCTTCATCCCTCCCTTCATTCCCTAAAATCGACAGCTTGGCTGCTCCAGTTCCCAACGTAGGGTTCCATAACCTCAAACGAAACGCAGCATATTTTAATATCTTCTCATAAATCCTCCACTAGGAAGTTGTACCTTAGCAAATGGAGATTTTCTATATGGGCTTCTCAGAATAACATTGATCCCTACCAAGGCCCCATTTCTTCTATATTAGAATTTTTGACTGTGCTTTTCAGCAAAGAAGTGGAGGCAGCTACAATTCGGGTACAGCTTGCCACCATCTCTAATTTTCATCTTGGTACTGAAGGATTGAACATAATGTCACGCAAGCTATTCAAAGCCTTCCTCAATGGGACCTTCCACCTCAGACCACCAGTGATATCCCCTTATACCTCATGGAACTTGAATTTTATGGTTTCACGCGTTATATTCACACTTTTCGAGCCAGCTTCTTCATGTGATTTGAAATTTTTGTCTTGGAAGACTATCTTTTTAGTAACCATCACGTCTGACCGAAGAGTATCAGAACTACAGGTCTTGTCCATAAAACCTCCGTATTTGGTTTTTCATGCTGACAGTGTCGCCTGCGAACAAATCCTTCATTCTTACCTAAAGTTTGTACTGAAGCTAACCTTAACCAAATCATAGATTTACCAGTGTTTTTCCCCAAACATACCAACAACTTGGAGTATATGTTGCACAAGCTTGATGTTTATAAACCGCTCAAATTTTACCTGGGTAGAACCAGAGAGTTCAGAAGATCAGAACAACTTTAAGTTTCTTTTTCAGATTCTAGGAAAGGTCTAAATGGTTATCTGATTGCATCACTTACTTATTCAGCTGCCAATTTACCTTTACAACACAAAATTAAGGCTCATTCTACCAGAGCAGTGTCCACATCCTCTGCCGTTTCTGCTAGGATTCCTATAGACAATATTTGTTCAGCAGCCACTTGGTCAAGACCTCATACCTTTATCACTCATTACAAAGTTGATGGGGCCTCCAGGGACAGGGCCTCCTTTGGTTCTACTGTCCTGAAAAGTATACTCCCATGAGCCACCCAAGAAAGATGGTGCTTGGGATGCTACCCATCTGTAAGAATGAATGGTGAGCTAAAACGACTTCACTTGAAGTTTTGTAACCAACATATAATGTTCCATGTGAGGAGTTCATCTTGCCTTCATTCTTCCCACCCTCCTACCCCCTCCAAGCTTTTGCGAGGACTGAGATACTATTTTTATCATGGTAGCTCTGTCTTTCTGTAGTTCTTAACTAAAAAAAGTGATAGAATGGCGTGGTATTGTTGGAGGCAGCAAGCAAGATCTGAGGTAACTAAAGGTGCATCATGGGATAGGGACTTTGCTTCGAGCTGTCTGAAGACCTCGAGCTTTGTAGTAGGCCGAACCCATCTGTAAGAAATGAAGGCGAGATGAGCAACTCACATGGAACGATGTTCGTGTTACACTGCTACAGTCATTACACTTGGGTTATCCTGCCGTCAGGCGGTCCCTCAGTCGGCCTGAGCTCCAAAGTCTTGGTCTGGCGTTGGTTGCTGTCGCTTCTTCCCTGACATCAGTGTGACAAGGGTATATAAGATGCAGCCGATGCCATTTTCTTCTGTCTTGCCGCGCGGTGCCCGAAGCAAAAGCAGTTCGTAAGTGCCGGTCGGCAGACTCCTGAGATTTTCATTTCCGAATCCAGAACCGAAGTCTTCTACAAAGCTAAGTACCCCATTGGGGAAACTTTTTCTTGCCTCAGACCGATGTCCGTAAAAGTTAATAACTGTATTTCTTGTGGGAAGCAAATACCTCATAAGGATTTCCATTCTTATTGTATCTCATGCCTAGGCCCAAACCACGACGTCACAGGTTGTCTGTTTTGTGCTAGGTTTAACAAGCGCACTATTAAACATCTGTTTGATTTTGCCCGACATTATTTTGGCAGAAAATTCAATTATACCATGCCGTCGGAACTACCGACGACCGGAATACACAAAAAGCGCAAAGACAAGGATAGGCCCAAAACTGACTAAGCCTCTTCTAGGCCAGTCGCCGGTTCTCTGTTTTCAACGAGGTGCCTTCGCAGCCCCTGACTACCACTTCTTTAGTACCTCAGGCCGCCTCTGACTCCCACGCGGAGATGGCTGGGCCTTCTGACGCACCAGATTTACAGCCTAACGAGACTAACCGTTCAGAAGGATCCGGAGTAGCTGAACAACCCGTAGCTTCAGAGGGCGTTTTCAGACCAACTCAGTTAACCATTAAATCTTCTGCTAAGTCTAAAACTCCTTTAAAGTCAAAGAAACAAATTCAACATTCACCAGGACAGGCCTTGATGCCTAAGAAACAAATGCTCAAAATGGCCGAAGACTTAATCACCCTGATCAGGGGGTCCCATCCTCCTCCTGATAAAAGGCCTAGACAGGATGCAGACCGACTCATCCGACCAGATATCCATCTCTTTAGATTCATCCTCAGACCTAGGATACTCTTTACCCCCTTATGAGGATTCTGATGCTGAGGAATCAATTCCTTCAGCCTCTCTGCCAGAGGACTACTCCTTTGGGGAAACTTTACGTACCATGAGGGAGCATTTCCATTGGGAAGGCCAGGATTATTCAGAATCCAAGAAAAGGCTCAGAGATTTCCTTTTATTACCTGAACACAGACCCCTTGCTATTCTGCCAGTGTTAGATATTGTGTAGGATGTGTATACTGAATCCATTTTAAATCCTGATTCTTTGCCTCCTGCTCCAGTTAAGCCTGACAGATACTACAGAGTCCCTGACTCTCACAAATTTCTTTATAAAAGCCCTGCTGCTGATCCTGAAACTATTTCTCAGGGCCCCAAAGTGGTAAAGGCCTCCTCAGCAAAGACTCCACTCCCCTCTGACAGAGATTCCAGAGCATTAGACAGATGGGGAAGAAAGTATATACATCTGCAACTTTAGCTGTGAGGGCCTTAAATTGCCAGTTTCACATGCTAAAATATCAGCAATATTTGATGTCTCAGTTGAAACGAAACAAAAAATGCTTCCAAACTCAGATCCTCCTAATTATAAAGAAATGCAGGATTTACTGCATGCAGCTGAACAAGTGGGAAAACATACTTTGCAATGTGGTTTCGATTCATTAGAGGCTCCCTGTAGAGCAGCAGTTACAGGAGCTGTCATTAGAAGACGTGCTTGGTTAAAAGAACAGACGTTACCAGATCATGTTAAGGCAAAATGATTGGATACACCTTTGCAGCAGGATGTTTTATTTGGAGTTAAGGCAGAAGAGGTATTAAAGAAAATGGAGGATAAGGCAAAATCTATACAAACGGTGAAGGATTTCTTACAGGTTCAGCCTCCTCGATTTAGCAGAAATTGGCCAACAAAGAATTGGTCCTTTCCAGTTAGACCACAAAGGGGCAGATACAGACATCCAAGAGGTAGAAAGTCAACCACAAGGTCCTTACAGGCCTCGACAATGGGGTGCATCAACCCAGAAAGAAGGGGAAGACGGGCCTCAACCTTACAAAAAACCGCCCCAATGACTTCCCATTACAGCTGCCAAACAGTTCTCTCTTGGCAGCTCCCTTGGGAGGGAAACTGGCACTTTTCTGTCACAATTGGCATATGATCACCAAAGACAAATGGGTTCTCAACATTGTATCTCAAGGTTTACAGGTTCCACTTTCACACTCTGCCAAGACTAAAAGGAATGCCAAATCTGCCACCAAATCAATGGGCAGAGGCTCAGACAAATTACAGCACATGGACATGAGAGCTATTCAAAAGGTACCAACACAGGAGCAAGGACAAGGATTTTACTCAAGACTCTTTCTTGGTTCCCAGAAAGGACAAAGCCTGGAGACCCATTCTGGATCTTTCTTCTCTAAACACTTACCTGGATGTTCCAAAATTCAAAATGTTGACACTACAGCAGCAGCTTCCCATGCTGGGCAAGAAGGCTTGGCTTGTAACTTTGGACCTCAGGGAGGCATACCTGCATGTCCCTATCAGACAAAACTGCAGAAGATACCTCAGATTCATAGCTGGTTCAATGCACTACCAATTCTCTGCACTGCCCTTTGGCTTCTCTACCGCGCCCAGGGTCTTCACAAAGTGCCTGGCACCAGTAATTGCGTTTTGCAGACAGAAAGGAATTCAAATTTATCCGTAACTGGACGACTGTCTGATTCAAGCAGAGAGCAAAGACATTCTTCTAAAACATCTGGCGTTTGTAAAAAAAAGTTAAGTTGCCTGTGGTACACAGTAAACGAAAAGAAGTCAAAACTAGTGCCCTCACAAGAGATAATATTCCTGGGTGCCAGCTTGAATACAAAGGCCCAGATGGCTTGTCTCATGCCAGACAAGCAAGGACATCTGACTCAATATTTTCAATTGATGGCAACAAAGACCCAACTCCCTGCAAGAAAAATTCTGCAGGCCTTTGGTTACATAGCATCTTGCATACTACTAATTCCATATGCCAGACTGCGTATGAGGAAGCTACAATGGTACCTAAAGAGTGTCTGGTCTCACCACTGTCAAAGTTTGGAAACAGTAATACCACTAATTCCTTGCCTTCAACAGGAGTTTCGATGGTGGGCTCAAGCATGTCACCTCGACAAGGGACAGCCTTTCACTCAACCCACAGCCAGGCAAACACTGACAAATAGATGCATCGGATTACACCTGGGGAGCACACATGGCAGGAAAATGTTTTCAGGGCAAGTGGCCCGCAGAACAAAGGCATCTTCACATCAATCAAAAAGAGATGCTAGCTGTACAAAATGCCCGTATATCTTTCAAAGACCTTCTGCATCCAGGACAACTACTACTAAAGACTGACACCACCACAGTTATGTGGTACATAAGCAAGGGGGCACTCATTCTTATCCCCTCTGCAGACAGGCCATGACCTTGTGGAACACAGCTGTAACCTATCAAGTTCATCTGCAAGCACAATTCCTGCCAGGAGAGAAAAACACACTGGCAGACTACTTAAGCAGAAACATCATGGATCTGCACGAGTGGAAAATACATCCACAAATATTCAGAATGATAACACAAAAATGGTGGAGCCCGGACATAGATCTGTTTGCATCCCCAATGAACTGCCAGCTACAGAAATTCTGCACAAGGACTTACCACCCACAAGCATGGAAAGTGGATGCCCTCTCATTCAGCTGGAAAACCCTACAAGTATATGCTTTCCCACCACTACCTCTCCTTCCAAAGGTACTCATAAAAGCCAGGCAAGAAAAGCCAAACATGATCCTGATTGCCCCAGACTGGCCAAGCCAGCACTGGTACCCAATCTTAAAGAACTTGGCATAGGGGCCACCCTGGATTTTGCCTCAAATCCCACATCTTCTGACTCAGCACAACAATCAGATACTTCACAGGCAGCTAAAGACTTTAAACCTAGCTGCATGGCAGATTCCGTAGTCAAGCAAGTAATGCCTCTCTCCAAAGCTGTTATGGATGTCATTCTGGAGGCCAGAAGGCCTAGCACCAGGAAAGCCTCTTCAGATAAATGGAAGAGATTCTGTGCCTGGAATCAGGCTCACAGCCTTGACCCTCTTGTCCCAAATATTCCTCGGATACTACAATATTTAACTGAGATGCTGGGCAAAGGCCCTCCCCTTCTCATCCATCAAGATCCACGCCTCTGCCATCTCTGCTCATTACAACACACGGACCCACCTATTTATTCTAATCCTTTGCTAAAACAGTACCTCAGTGGGGCTAAAAACATAAGACCACCCCGTAGAGCACCAACTCCAACTTGGAACCTCAACTTTGTGTTGGAAAAATTAACTTTACCTCCTTTTGAGCCAGCTAACTCTGCAGATTTAAAATATCTCTCTTGGAAAACTGCTCTGCTCCTGGCAATAACCTCAGCACGAAGAGTTTCAGAATTACAGACACTAATGGCAGTGGAACCTTTCATTTTCCACCAAGACAAGGGTGTCTTGGCTAACTCAGCAGATTTAAAATATCTCTCTTGGAAAACTGCTCTGCTCCTGGCAATAACCTCAGCATGAAGTGTTTCAGAATTACAGGCACTAATGGCAGTGGAACCTTTCATCATTTTCCACCAAGACAGGGTGTCTTTAAGAACAAACCCTACTTTTATTCCAAAGGTGGTATCAAGTGTGGCTCTAAACCAAACTATTCACTTGCCAACTTTTTATCCAAGCCCACAGAATAAAGGGGAGAGATTTCTGCATTCCTTGGACATACGCAGGCAGTTACGATTCTATTTGGACAAAACCAAAGCTTTCAGGAAAACTGAACAATTGTTTGTAGCATATGCTGCAGGAGCACAGGGAAAAGCCATTTCAAAACGGACCATTTCAAAATGGATAGGACACTGTATACGTTTCTGCTCTACACACCATGGGAAAACTGTACCCAACAGCATTAGGTCTCATTCCACCAGGGCAACAGCCACTTCAACTGCCTACCTCAGAGGAGTACCTACCAAGGACATTTTGGAAGCAGCAACTTGGAGTTCTGTACATACCTTTACCAAACATTATCATCTGCCTCTTTATTCTAAATCCAGAGCTGGCTTTGCCACTGTAGTGCTGCAGGGCCTTATAGCCACCCCTAATGCCTTATAGAACCAGCCACCCTACCTCAGCTTTGGGATTCTACCCAAGTGCAGTGTAAGACGATGAACATAGTACAGTTTTGTACCTACCAGAGTGTATACACTGCTGCAGTCCAGGTTACCCTCCCTCCTTCCCCTGTTTCTTGCTGGTATTTACCTAACTCTTATACCCTTTACTACCTATGGGGAGTATTTGCTGGTAACAAAGTTTTTGATTGCTTTTCATATGTATGTTGTGTTAGCAATTTGCATAGCCTACCTTTTTGGGGGCACCTGACATCTGGGGCAAGAAAAACTGAAGAAAATGTTGTCTGCTGCATCTTATATTACCCCTGTCGCACTGATGTCAGGGAAGAAGCGACAGCAACCGACACCGGACCAAGACTTTGGAACCCAGGCCGAATGAGGAACCGCCTGACGGCAGGATAACCCAAGTGTAATGACTGCAGCAGTGTATACACTCTAACATCTACATTTATGGTAGGTACAAAACTTTTACTTTATGGTGTGTACATAACTTCTTTGCTCTACAGATAAATATCTTTGCTATCAAAAAATGCTCAACTGAAAAAAAAAATCTGTTCCAGGTGCAAACTACCCACAGTTTGGAGGACAGATGCTTTCTCCTTTGGAGCCACCTGTTCCTTTATGCATTCCCTCCTCTGCCTCCTCTTCCAAGGGTCCGCCTGAAAATCTGGGAAGAAAGCCCAAAGATCATCCTGATAGCCCTAGACTGACAGGTGTTCTCTGCTTAGGAGTTTTAATTCCACAAAATACTAATCACCTTAAGCAAACAAGCTCAAGACATTCTCAGAGGCTAGAAGACCTAGTACTAAGAAATCAGTCTGCCAAGTGGAAAAAGATTCTCCATTTGGTGTCCGCAGCAAGGCCTCGGTCCTAAGCTGGGCAGTATTTCTGCCATTTTAGATTACATGGCTACCCTGATGGACAGAGCCTAACCTTTCTTCTGTCAAGATTCATGCCTCTATTTCAGCCTACTTTCCTACACTTCCTCCTGTCTTTTACTACTCTCTGATGAAACAGTTCCTTAGGGGAGTAGTACACCTCAGACCTTCCAGGCGACAACCCACACATCCATGGTATCTGTTTTGTTCTAGAAAGACTGATGCTACCCCCCCCCTTGAGATTCAAAATGTCTAACCAGGAAGACTGCTTTTACTGGTTATAACCTCAGCTAGAAGGGTCTCTGAGCTACAAGCTGTCATGGTGGTGGAAGCATTTCTCATTCCACCCAAAGTATCACTCAGAACTTATCCATCCTTTATGCCCAAGGTTGTCAGACACATCCTTGAATGAAGCAGTACACTTTCCCACCTTTTCCCCCAAGCCTCAAAATGGGGAAGCATCCTACACTCTTTGGATGTGCACAGACAGCTTTGCTACTACCTTGACGGAACTAAATCCTTCACAGAGAGCTGGTCTAATTTCCTATCCTTTGTCACTGGCTCTGAGGGGAAAACCGTCTACAAACAGACCATCTCCAAGTGGATCTTCCACCTTATTTCCTTTAATTACAGTTGAAACTGTAAGGACTCGCCCTGCTAGTGCCACTTCATCTCTGCTGCCTTCCTGAAATGAGTGCCTACCAAAGACATTTTTGGAAGCTGCTGCTTGTCATCTGTGTGCATACCTTTACCAAGCACTACCACTTGTCAGCCTTCTCAAAGTCTAGAGCAGGATTTTCCACTGCCAATCTTGCAGGGCATCTTCTCTTTTCCATAATCTGCCTTCCACCCTTATCTTTGCTTAGGGAATCATCCCACAAATCAGGGCTGCAACAATGAAACACCAAGAACATAGTACAGTTGTGTACACTTACCATAAATGTAGATGTCTGAGTGTATTCACTGTTGCAGTCTTTCCCTTCCTCCTTTTTATGTACAGTAGTAGTCTGTGTCTATTTTCTGCACTATTCAGAGGCCAACTGGGTGTTTACCCTGCAGGCCCCCTTTTCTCTTTGTGCCGTGCTTATGCTTCATCCTTACAGGCTCCTACCTTTTAAGGGGCAAGAAAAAACTGATGTAATAGTGTCAGCTGGCTCCCTTTATATCCACGCGTACTGACATGAAAGAAGGGCATCCACCAGTATTAGAAGGTAGATTTTTACTCTGTTAGTTGGGCCGGCCAAGGGCTTCCACAGCAGAAAATCCCAGAAGTTGGGACTGCAACAGTGAATACAATCTTAATGTCTATGTTTATGGTAAGTGTACAAAACTGTACTTTAATCTGATAGTGGATGCAAAATGCTGTTTAATAAAATGTAGCAGTAAAATGCGGTTATTTCTTCAAGCATCTGTGTAACCTTTTTTGCTACACATTGAAATGTTATAAAGCAATAAATCTCCAATAGCCTTGGTTTGACACTTTCAGTATGGCCGTGTAAACTTGGTGACATCTTTAAGCAGTTTGTTCATTTGTGGTTTATATGGTAGCACTGTGTTAACTGTATAGTTGAAAAAGGATAATTGTAAGGTGAACAAGCTGTTAAAAACTGAAGACTCAAAACAGCAAACGTATTCAGAAGATAAAACATCACTTTTCAACAATAAATTACTAACATTTTTTAATGTGGGTGCTTAAGTCCACGTACAGTGAAGGAACTTCAGCAGACATCTGATGAAGTTCCTTCATTGTAAGTGGGCGAAAGTGCTCACATTAAAAAAACTTCAGTAATTTATCGTTGAAAAAGAGTGGTGTTTTATCTTCTGAATACTATAACTGTAAGTTGGAGTTCAGTTAGGCACTGGGTGGCAGTGAAAAGTTATCAGATTGCTTGGCAGCCACAGCAGAGGTGGTAAGGGAGACTGCTAGAAAGGTGCTTGGTGTGACATCTGGACAAATGGAGGACAAGGAGACGTGGTGGAATGAGGAAGTACAGGAGAGTATACAGAGGAGGTTGGAGAAGGATGTGGGATTGTGAGAAGGATTAAGTAGACATGAGTACACAGAGATGGTGTATGGTTGAGAGAGGTATTGAGGGCTAAGGCATTTATGGTAAGTTGTATGAAAGATCGGACACTAAGGAGGGAGAAAAGGACCTGTACCAACTGGCTAAACAGAGGGACCGAGCTGAGAAATGTGCAGCAGGTTAGGGTGATGAAGGATAACTAGGGAAACATGCTCGCAAGTGTAGTGTTTTGAGCAGATAGTACTTTGAGGGGCTGATGAAAGAAAACAATGAGAGAGAAGGTTGGATGATGTGGAGAAAGTGAATTAGGAAGTGCAGCGGATTTGCAAGGAGGAAGTAAGGGCAGCTATGAAGAGTATAAAATGGAAAGGCTGTTGCTCCAGGTGACATACCAGTGGAAGCATGGAGGTGTTTAGGAGAGATGGCAGTAGGGTTTTTAATCAGATTGTTTAATGAAATCTTGGAAAGTGGCAGGATGCCTGAGGAGTGGAGAAGTGTATTGGTACTGATTTTTAAGAGTAAGGGTGATGTGCAGAGCTGTAGTAACTACAGAGGGGGTAAAATTGGTAAGCCACAGCATGAAGTTATGGGGGAGAGTATTGGAAGCTAGGTTAAAGGAGGTTATTGGTGAACAGCAGTAAGGTTTCCTGGCAGGACGGAGCACTACAGATGTGACGTTTGCTCTGAGGGTATTGACGCCGAATTATAGAGAAGGTCCGAAGGAGTTGCATTGTGTCTTTATGGACTTGGAGAAAGTATGTGACAGAGTGCCTAGCGAGGAGTTGTAGTATTGTATGAGGAAGTCAGAAGTGGCAGAGACGTATGTAAGCGTGGTACAGGATGTGTACGAGGGCAGTATGACAGTGGTGAGGTCTGTGGTAGGAGTGACTGCTTTCATGGTGGAGGTGGGATTACATCAAGGATCAGCTCTGAACCCGTATTTGCAGTAGTGATGGACAGGTTGACAGACTGGATCAGACAGGAGGCCCCATGGACTTTGATTGTGGATGACATTATGATTTGTAGTGAGAGGATCTGATTGAGGAGACTCCGGAGAGGTGGAGATGTGCTCTAGAGAGGAGAGGATTGAAGGTCAGCAGGACTAAGACAAAATGCGTTTTTGAATGAGAAGGAGGGCAGAGGAATGGTGAGTATGCAGGACGTAGAGTTTGCAAAGGTGGAGGAGTTTAAATGCTTTGGCGCAAGAGTAATGGTGAGTGTGGTAGAGAGGTGAAGAGTACAGGCAGGGTGGAGTGGATGGAGAAGTGTAAGGAGTGGTTTGTTGACATACTGCTTACCAATAAGAGTGAAAGAGGTCTACCAGATGGTAATGAGACAAGCTATGTTGTATAGGTTGGAGAATGGCACTGACAAAGACAGGAGTTAGAGCTGGAGGTGGCAGAGTTAAAGATGTTAAGGTTTGCACTGGGTGTGATGAGGATGGAGAGGATTAGAAGTAGTATATTAGAGGGTCAGCTCAGGTTGGATGGTTTGGAGACAGCCAGAGAGGCGAGATTACCTTGGTTTGGTCATATGCTGAGGTGGGATTCTGGGTATATTAGGTGAAGATGTAGATGTCAGGTAAGAGGAAAGCTTAAGATTATTTTTATGGATGTGGTGAGAGAGGACATGCAAGTGGTTGGTGTGACAGAGCAGGATGCAAAGGACAGGAAGAAATAGAAACTGATCTGCTGTGGCAACCAATAACAGGAGTAGCCATAAAGACTTAATTGTATAGTTGGCACTTACTGTCTGAACATTACTACGTACTGGTTGCCATCATGTGCTGGATATCCAGTTTTTCCATGTAGGTTGAGCTTGATTGTACTGTTGGCTCGGTTGTGTTTTCAAACTATATGCCCTTTAGTTGAATAGAGATTGCTGTGTCAAGGAGAAACTGCTGCCACTTTTGTCAGTTGCTCCAGTTCAGAGAAAGTGCAATCAGTTTATGAATAATAGAGGTGCAGGGGTTGGGGGTTGCCCTCCTGCAGAAAATGTTTTTCCCTGATTTGCAGTGCACAGTTGCTCAAAACCACTTTTTGTTTTAGCACACAAGTGTAATGAATGCATTTGAGGAAATGGTGGTGGTGTTGCCACGCATTTGATTTTTAGGGCAATTTGGTTTCAAGAAATGTTAGTGGATCTACTGCAGATCAGCTCAACTGAAACCTCTTTTGGGAATGTGAACACTTTCCTGATTCCATTATTGCATGATCTGAATTTAAGTATGCTTTGAGGACCCTATGCCTGCTATTTAATGTTACATCCCCAGAAAAATAGTACACACAGTGGGACTTGCAGCTTCTTGCAGTTGTAAGCAAGCATACCTCATAAGTTGCATGGTACAAACTAAAACACTTATGGTCTTTACAGTTAGACATTTGGTTAATTAAACTGATTATATTTATTTTCACTCTGACATTTGCATAGATGATTTTCAGAATTTGTGGTTTGAACTCTGAATTCACTGAGTACTTAATTCAGTACTCTGCACTGAAAATCTGTTCATCTATAAGATGTTCTTTGTGTTTCACTGTTGCAGTCATCACTTTTGGGTTATCTGCTTGCAGTAGCCTTCAGTTGGCCTGATTAACAGTCTTGGGTCCTGCGTCGGTTGCTGTCCCTTCTTCCATGATGTCAGGTAGTCAGGGGTATAACATGCAGCCGACACCATTACACCAGTTTTTCTTGCCTTGCGGTGCCCGAAGCAGAAGCAGTTAGCAAGTGCTGGTCGACTCCTGAAATTTTCGTTTTCGAGTTTCAGAACCGAAGTCTTCAACTAAAGCAAAGTACCCCATTGGGGAAACTTTCTTGCTCCTTACCGATGTCAATAAAAGTTAATAATTGCATTACTTGTGGAAAGCAAATACCTCATAAAGATTTTCATTCATACTGTATTCCTTGCTTAGGCCCTGACAGTGACGTACCTTGCTGTCGGTTTTGTGCTTTATTTATTCAGCGCACCGTCAGTCAGTATATTTTCACCTCTAAATATTTCGGTTCCCTGTTTAATTATCCAGAAATGTCGGTTAGCCATCCGACTACAGAGATTCTGTAAAAATGCAAGGATAAAGCCAGAGAGGCCGCCGAGGTCCAAAACTGCCGACACGTCTAAGCCAGTCGCCAGTTCACCGGTACTCAGTGAGGCACTTTCGAAGCCCCTGATATCCGCTACTTCTGATTCACAGGCCTCTACTGATACCCATTTGGAGTCCGGTATGTCATGAGATGCTTCAGCTATCTTGGATGGGTCTGGAGCCGCTGTGCAGGCACCGGCTTCTGAGGTGTATTTGGGCTTATGGGCGTGCATATTAAACCCAACGCCTCCTTCTTTTAGATCTAAATCTCAAACCATGCCTAAAAAAATAATGCCCAGGCCACATGCTCAGGCCTCTATGCCTAAAAAAAACAAATAAGAATGGCTGAAGATCTTATAACTCTAATCAGGGGAAGCCAGCCTCCCCCTTCTAAGAGACCTAGGACTGAAGTTTATGAATCTTCTGACCAGGATTCTGATTTTTCTGATGATCTGGATTTGCCCTCATCTACTTATGAGGATTCTGATGCAGAGGACTCTATTCCTTCTGCTTCCCCTCCAAAGGATTTTTCTTTTGGTGAAACCCTACATACTCTAAGGGAGCATTTCCACTGGGAAAGCCAGGATTTTTCTGATACAGAAAAGAGGCTTGGGGATTTATTATTCCTGGCTCAGCATAGGCCTTTAGCTATTCCTCCTGTACTAGACATTGTTGATGCTTTTTCGGAATCTAGTTTGGCCCCTGATTCCTTGCCTCCTGTTCCCAGAAAACCTGACAGATATTACACTGTTCCTGATTCACACAAGTTTCTTTTTAAAAATCCTGTTGCGGATCCAGAGACTATTTCACAGGGACCCAAGGACATTAAGGCTTCTACTGCTAAAAATCCTACCCCTTCTTATAGAGACTCCAGGGCCCTGGATAGATGGGGTAAGAAGGTTTAGACTTCTGCAACCTTAGCCATTTGGGCTTTAAACTGCCAGTTTCATATGTTGAAGTATCAACAACATGTTACTGGATTGCTTAAACAAAAAAATGATTATTCCTGACTGTGCGGAAAATAGACTTACAGGATTTAATGCATTCTGCTGAACAGGTTGGAAAACATACTTTGCAATGTGGATTTGATTCTTTAGAGGCCTCTTGCAGTGCTGCTGTTGCTGGTTCTGTGCTCAGAAGGCATGCTTTTCTTAAGGAGCAATCTTTACCTGATCATGTTAAAGCTAAATTGTTGTATGCTCCCTTAAATCAGGACCGCCTGTTTGGCAACAAGGCTGAGGAAGTTCTTAAAAAGATGGAAGATCAAGCTAAATCTATGCAAACTGTAAAAGATTTCTTACAAGTTCAGCCTCCTAGATCTAGTAGGCACTGGCCCTCTAAGAATTGGTCCTTACCAGCCTCTTCAAGGTCTTCTCAAGCCAAACCCAGACATAGCAGAAACCCCAGGTTTCAGTCCCAGGGGACACACAAGACTAAGCAGTGGGAGGTTTCCGCACCCAAATCAGGGAGTAGTAAGACTCCCCCATATGGAAAAACGTATCAATGACTTGCTTCTAAAACTTCCAAGCACTTGCCAACTGAATACTTTTTTAGGTGGAAAGAATGGTCTGCAAGCCAAACATTGAGAACTCCTTACCCAGGACAAATGGGTTTTAAATAGTGTCCCAAGGATAGATTGCACTACCACACCTTACCAACACAAAGCAGGTGGCCAGATCTACCCCCAAATCAGTGGGCAGTGGCCCCAAATCAAGTACTCTCTCTCTTAAGCATGGGGGCTGACTATTCATTTGGTACCAGAAGAGGACAAGGGTTCTATTCAAGACTTTTCCTGGTATCCAGAAAAGGCAATACATGGCTTCCTATCCTGGACCTTTCTACTCTAAATACCTTTCTGGTGATTCCAAAATTCAAGATGCTGACTCACCAGCTACTTTCTATGCTAGGCAAAGATACATGGTTGGCAACACTAGACTTAAAAGAAGCATACCTGCACATCCCTATCAGGGAGTCTTGCAGAAAATACCTATGCTTCAAAGCAGGCTACATGCACTATCGGTTCTCTGCACTGCTCTTTGGCTTATCTACTGCGCTCAGGGTATTCACAAAGTACCTGGCTCCAGTCATTGCGTTCTGCAAGCAAAGAAATATTTAAATATACTACTATCTGGATGATTGTCTAATTCAGGCAAAATGTCAGGAGATGCTTTTAAATCATCTGGCCTTTGTTCAAAGGGTACTGACTTGTCTGGGGTACACCATAAACGAAAGAAAATCACAACTGGTACCCTGTCAAATTGTATTCCTGGGAGCAAGCTTGAATACAACTGCCCAGATGGCTTTCCTCACACCAGAGAAACTGATTCATTTGACAACTTACTTCAAGCAAGTGGCCACAAAAGCCGTCATCTGCAAGGCAAATACTGCAAGCCTTGGGCTTCATGGACTCCTGCATTCTTCTAATTCCATTTGCAAGGCTGCATATGAGGAAACTGCAATGGTATCTCAAAAGCCTATGGTGCCAACATTCACAGGATCTAGAAGCAATGATTCCTATCATACCTTGCCTAAGCCTAGAGTTCCTTTGGTGGGCGGAGGCCTGACACCAAAACAGTGGACTACCATTCACACTGTCCCCTGCCGCCCAAACCTTAACAGACTCGTTAGACTTTGCATGGGAGGGCCCACCTGGCGGGGGAGTGTATTCAGGGCAAATGGAACCCAAGTCAAATGCACCTGCATATCAGTCAAAGAAATGTTAGCTGTACAGAATGCTCTGACAGCCTTCAAGGACCACATTCTTCCAGAACAATTAATGATAAAGACAGACAACACCACTGTTATGTGGTACATAAACAAGCATGGGGGGTACACATTCTTACCCCCTCTGCAGACTAGCCATGGCATTGTGGAACACAGCCCTGAGCTATCGGGGATATTTACAAGCTCAATTCCTGCAGGAAAACTAAATACACTGGCAGACGAACTAGGCAGAAACCTCATGGACCCACACGAGTGGAAACTGAAACCAAGGATTTTCAACATGTTGACAAGCAAATTGGGGAGCCCAGATATAGACCTGTTTGCCTCCCCCAAAGCTATCAGTTGGACAAATTCTGCACAAGGACTCGCCACAAGCAAGCTTGGAAAGTGGATGCTCTGTCCTTCAGCTGGAAAAACCTATCAGTTTATGCCTTTGCTCCTCTGCTCTCCAAAGTACTACTAAAGATCAAACAAGACAAACGAAGGACAATTTTGATTGCAACAGACTGGCCACGCCAACACTGGTGTACCCCCTGTTGCGCAGTGTGTCACTGTGGGCCCCATGGCACCTGCGTCAGACTCCTACTCTATTGTCTCAGCAGGAGAACCAAATTCTGCATCCTCAACTTCAAACATTGAATCTAGCAGCCTGGCTAATTTACATAATTTCTCCTCGGTAAACCAGTGATGGATATCATTTTAGAGACAAGGAGGCCTAGTACCAGAAAGTCTTGCGCTGATAAATGGAAAAGATTCTGTGCCTGGAGCCAGTCTCAAGGGATGAGCACAACAGTGCCCAATTTACCTCAGATTTTACAATACCTAACCGAGATGCTTCATAAAGGCGTATTTTCTCCATCAAAATTCACGTCTCAGCCATCTCATAACACAGAACCACCCCTCTTCTGTCATCCACTGTTTAAGCAGTTCCTCAGAGGGGCCAAAAATCTATGACCACCAGGAGAGCTCCAACTCCAGCCTGGGGCCTCAACTTTGTATTGGAAAAGCTCACCATTCCTCCTTTAGAGTCAGCTGCCACTGCGCACTTAAAATTCCTTTCTTGGAAAACTGCTTTCCTTTTAGCAGTCACTTCAAGCAAGAAGGATATCTGAATTACAGGCCCTCATGCAGTGGAGCCTTTCATCATCTTTCATGCGGACAGGGTGTCCCTCGAGTCCAATCCCTCCATGCCCAAGATGGTATCTAGTGTGGCCTTTAATCAGTCCATAATTTGCCAACCTTCTTTCCTAATCCACAGAACAAAGGGGAACGGATTCTGCACTCCTTAGACGTGCACAGACAACTTGGATTCTACTTGGACAGAACTAAACCTCAAAGGAAATCTGATCCACTGCTGGTGGCATTTGCTGCAGGGGCAGAGGGGAAGGCCATTTCAAAGCAAACCATTCCCAAATGGATAGGCCATTGCATTAATTTCTGCTACAAACACCATGGAAAACCTATCCCACAGGGGATCAGACCCCACTCTACCAGAGCTGCATCTACCTCTAAAGCCTTTTTCAGAGGCATCCCTACCAGGGACAATCTAGAAGCTGCTATTTGGAGTTCTGTCCATACTTTCACCAAGCATTACCATCTGTCAATTTTCTCTAAATCCAGAGCTGGCTTTGCCACTGCAGTCTTGCAGGGCCTTTTAGCTGGTCCTAATTCTGTTTAAATTCCTCCTCCCATCCTTAGCTTTGGGAATCTACCCAAAAGTGATGACTGCAACAATGAAACATGAACATAGTACAGTTGTGTACACTTACTGTAAATGTAGATGTTAGAGTGTATTCACTGTTGCAGTCCTGGTTACCCTCCCTCCAGCACCCCGTTTTTTTTTTGGGATATATCTACTTTCCTTTGCTATCTTCAAAAGCTTTTTGGGGTATTTGCTTTTTTGTTGGAGGTATAACCTTGTATATTTATAGATTTAATTGCTTCCCATTAAGGGGGCACCTGACATCTGGGGCAAGAAAAATTAATGTAATGGTGTCGGCTGCATGTTTTATACCCCTGACGACCTGACGTCATGGAAGAAGGGACAGCAGCCGACGCAGGACCCCAGACTTTGTTAATCAGGCTGACTTAGGGCTACTGCAAGCAGATAACCCAAAAGTGATGACTGCAACAGTGAATACACTTGTGTACACTTACCATAAATGTAGATGTTCAACTGTACTTTTGTGCTTGTACCCAGGAACACCATTTGTATAGTATTTCTCAGTGAGTCGTCTTTGTCATTAGTGAAGTTTTGTTAAATGAGTGTACTGTGTAAAGCTGTGAATTTGTTTGTTGATGTGTAAAACGCACAGATGTCTGGTTGGGGAAGAAGGCGCTTAACCATTTTTTGGGACTGCTGCTTATTAAAATACTTTGGATGATAACGAACACTGTCTATTTTCTATAGGTCTCCTCATGTCCATCAAGTGCTGGCCGCAACTCTGCGGCTTCCTGCCCACATTGTGGTCAGTGGCTGTGGTTTGGACCCCGTGACCCTTCCCTGAGCGTGGTGTAGGACGTCATGAGCATTGCAGTCCCTCTGGGAGTTACCACACCGGATACATCCTACTCTGACATGGCTGCTGGATCAGAGTGAGTATGGATTTCAGAAAGGAATTCATTATAAAAACAAGAGCATGAAAAGTATAACTTGTGTTTTGAAATGGGTCCCTGATCAGAAGTCTCTATATGATCAGATGACGAGCATTTGGTCTTTAACCAACAGGACTTGGCTTGCAGTGCATGGTTAACATGGTAGTTAATAATTTGCTGGGATGGACCAGCACCTTCTGTTTCAGTTATCGAATGCATTCATCTAGATTATAAATATCCCAGGCTACTTTGTTGGTTCTAGTTCAGAAACATCCCTTTCTCGTATTTAGATGTGTAGTATAGGTCACTGACCATATTTGCCACATATGTACACACATGCGCATACTATTCATACATGTATATGTATATTTTACAGGGTAGTGCACTGATCAATACTGACCAATTTCAGGCTCAGCTCGAATGAAATACAAGACATTTACAAAGTACGGAAATGTAAGCAGTAAGAGTAAGTTAGATTAGTTAAAAAGGAAAAACTGTATACATTTTAGTGAACAAAGCAGAGTGTAGTGTGTTATAGACTGTTTCTAAAGTGGGTCGATCTTGAGGGGAAATGAGATTTGGAAAGGCGATAGGGATAGTGTTAAGTGATGTGCCCTATGTTGAAGCAGGAGCATTTGGCTTGGATGAATTTTTTTGAGTTTTTCTGAGCTTGGAATAAGTTTATTAACTTTAGGTTAATGGGTAGAGCATGCCAAAGAGTATGTGCCTCAGTGGTGAAAGCATGTGCAGTGTTACAAAGCTTGATTCTAGGGGTAATGAGCATTGATGTGGCTTTTTAGTGTGGTACTAGTAAATGTTCATCGTGTTACACTGCTGCAGTGATTACACTTGGGTTATCCTGCCGTCAGGCGGTTCCCCAGTCAGCCTGAGTTCCAAAGTCTTGGTCCAGCATAAATCCTGATTCCTTACCTCCAGCCCCTGTTAAACCTGACCGATACTACAGAGTCCCTGACTCTCATAAATTTCTGTATAAAAACCCTGTAGCTGACCCTGAAACTATTTCTCAGGGACCCAAAGGAGTTAAGGCCTCATCAGCCAAGAATCCAGTCCCCTCTGACAGAGATTCCAGAGCATTAGACCAATGGGGAAAGAAAGTATATAAGTTTGCAACTTTAGCATTGAGAGCCTTACATTGCCAGTTTCACATGCTAAAATATCAGCAGTTTTTACTGTCTCAGTTAAAACAAAAAATGCTTCCAGAATCGGATCCTCCTAATTTTAAAGAAATGCAGGATTTATTGCATGCAGCTGAACAAGTTGGAAAGCATACTTTGCAATGTGCTTTTGATTCTCTAGAGGCCTCCTACAGAGCAGCAGTTAAGGCTCTGTCATTAGAAGACATGCTTGGTTAAAAGAACATACATTACCAGATCATGTTAAAGCAAAATTATTGGATGCACCTTTGCAGCAGGATGTGTTATTTGGAGTTAAGGCAGAAGAGGTATTAAAGAAAATGGAGGATAAGGCAAAACCTATGCAAACGGTGAAGGATTTCTTACAGGGTCAGCCTCCTAGATTTAGCAGAAACTGGCCAGCTAAGAATTGGTCCTTTCCAATTACAGACAGACCTCAAAGAGAGAAGATACAGACACCCAAGAGGTAGAGGTCAAACACAAGGTCCTTACAGGCCTCGACAATGGGTTGCATCAGGCCAGAAAGAAGGGGAAGACAGGCCCCAACCATATAAAAAGCAGCTCATTGACTTCCCACTACAGCTGCCAAACAAATCCCTCTTGGCAGTCCCCTTGGGAGGAAAACTGGCACTTTTCTACCACAATTGGCAAATGATCACCGAAGACAAATGGGTTCTCAACATTGTTTTTCAAGGTTACAGGTTCCACTTTCACACTCTGCCAAGGTTAAAAGGAATGCCAAATCTGCTACCAAATCAATGGGCAGAGGCTCAAAAACAAATTACAGCACTCATGGATATGAGAGCTATTCAGAAGGTACCATCACAGGAGCAAGGACAAGGATTTTACTCAAGACACTTTCTGGTACCCAGAAGGGACAAAGCCTGGAGGCCCATTCTGGATCTTTCTTCTCTAAACACTTACCTGGATGTTCCGAAATTCAAAATGTTGACACTACAGCAGCTTCTTCCCATGCTGGGCAAGAAAGCTTGGCTCGTGACTTTGGACCTCAAGGAGGCATACCTGCATGTCCCTATCAGACAAAACTGCAGAAGATACCTCAGATTCATAGCTGGTCCAATGCACTACCAATTCTCTGCACTGCCCTTTGGCTTATCTACTGCGCCCAG
This sequence comes from Protopterus annectens, assembly GCF_019279795.1. Taxonomy (NCBI): domain Eukaryota; kingdom Metazoa; phylum Chordata; order Ceratodontiformes; family Protopteridae; genus Protopterus; species Protopterus annectens. Next base: position 1,481,687,422 of record NC_056739.1, read on the forward strand.
GGTCTTCACAAAGTGCCTGGCACCAGTAATTGCATTTTGCAGACAGAAAAGAATTCAAATTTAGCCGTACCTGGACGACTGCTTGATTCAAGCAGAGAGCAAGGACATTCTTCTAAAGCATCTGGCATTTGTAAAAAAAAAGTTAAGTTGCCTGGGGTACACAGTAAACGAAAAGAAATCAAAACTAGTGCCCACACAAGAGATTATATTCCTGGGTGCCAGCTTGAACACAATGGCCCAGATGGCTTATCTCATGCTAGACAAGCAAGGACAACTAACTCAATACTTTCAATTGATGGCAACAAAGACCCAACTCCCCGCAAGAAAAATTCTGCAGGCCTTGGGTTACATGGCATCCTGCATACCACTAATTCCATATGCCAGACTGCATATGAGGAAACTACAATGGTACCTAAAGAATGTATGGTCTCAACACTGTCAAAGTTTGGAAACGGTTATGCTACTAATACCGTGCCTTCAACAGGAGTTTCAATGGTGGGCTCAAGCTTGTCACCTCAACAAGGGATAGCCTTTTTACACAACCCACAGCCAGGCAAACACTGACAACAGATGCATCGGATTACGCCTGGGGAGCACACATGGCAGGCAAATGTATTCAGGGCACGTGGCCCGCAGAACAAAGGCATCTGCACATCAATCAGAGAGATATGCTAGCTGTACAAAATGCCCTTACAGCTTTCAAGGACCTGCTGCATCCAGGACAACTACTGCTAAAGACAGACAACACCACAGTTATGTGGTACATAAACAAGCAAGGGGGCAGTCACTCCTACCCCCTATGCAGACAAGCCATGACCTTGTGAAACACAGCTATAAACCTTCAAGTTCATCTGCAAGCGCAATTCCTGCCAGGAGAGAGAAATACACACTGGCAGACTACTTAAGCAGAAACATCATGGATCCCCACGAATGGGAATTGAATCCACAAATATACAGAATGATAACACAGAAATGGTGGAGCCCGGACATAGATCTGTTTGCATCCCCCAATAAACTGCCAGCTACAAAAATTCTGCACAAGGAGTTACCATAAACAAGCATGGAAAGTGGATGCCCTCTCATTCAGCTGGGAGAACCTACAGGTATACGCTTTCCCACCACTACCTCTCCTGCCAAAGGTACTCATAAAAGCCAGGCAAGAAGAGCCAAAAGTGATCCTGATTGCACCAGACTGGCCACGCCAGCACTGGTATCCAATTTTAAGGAGCTTATTCTTCTACGTGGCTCATCTCATCACAAAAGGATTCTCATCCAGAAAAAAATAGGTCATAGTTCCCCTCTACTCATCACTCATTAGACCCATTATAGAGTACAACGCCCCTTTTGGTATGTACCTCACAAGACTTCTACAACAACTGGAAAGACCACAGAAATACCTCACAAAGAGGATTACTGGCCTCAAACAGATGCCCTATGCAGACCGTCTCAAAAAAACTGCAGCTTTACTCCATCGCATATTGCCTATTCAGGGGCGATCTCTGCTTAACATACAAAGCTATGTCAAACCCAGAGCTGTTGGACATGCTCCACTTAAGGAAATCCCAATCCCTCCGAGCTACACGCTCTAGGGACCCTAAACCTTGTCACCACAATAAACAGAACATGCTGGAGGGATAGATTCCTGTCCTAGAGACTTCCCATACTCTGGAACAGACTACCTATCTATGTCAAACAGAGCTCCTCATTAGCACTCTTGAAGAAAAATCATTAATGTTGGATGGGAAATGGGAAATTCACCCCGAGGATCACTTCTATGGCTCTGCTCGACAGGGGCACAGGAAAATTTCTTGGGTGGCGAAAGCCAGGGTACATTTTTTGGCTAGGTTTGTATGGGCCCTAGGGCCGATAGCCTAGTACCTACCTATGAGCCTATAAGAACCACCCTGGATTTTGCCTCAAATCCCACATCTGCTGACTCAGCACAACAATCTAATACTACACAGCCAGCTAAAGACCTTAAACCTAGCTGCATGGAAGATTCCTTAGTCAAGCAAGCAATGCCTCTCTCCAGAGCTGTTATGGATGTCATTCTGGAGGCCAGAAGACCTAGTACCAGGAAAACCTATTCGGATAAATGGAAGAGATTCTGTGCCTGGAACCAAGCTCACAGCTTTGACCCTCTTGTCCCAAACATTCCTCAGATACTACAATACTTAACTGAGATGCTGGACAAAGGCCCCTCCTTCTCATCCATCAAGATCCACGCGTCTGCCATCTCTGTTCACTACAACGCGGATCCACCAATTTTCTCAAATCCTCTGTTAAAACAGTACCTCAGAGGGGCTAAAAACATAAGACTGGCCCGTAGAGCACCTACTCCAACTTGGGACCTCAACTTTGTTTTAGAAAAACTAACTTTACCTCCTTTTGAGCCAGCTAACACGGCAGAATTAAAATACATCTCTTGGAAAACTACTCTGCTCCTGGCAATAACATCAGCATGAAGAGTTTCAGAATTACAGGCATTAATGGCAGTGGAACCTTTCCTCATTTTCCACCAGGACAGGGTGCCTTTTAAGAACTAACCCTACGTTTATGCCAAAGGTGGTATCCAGTGTGGCTTTAAACCAAACTATTCACCTGCCAACTTTTTATCCTAAACCACAGAATAAAGGGGAGAGACTACTGCACTCTTTGGACATTCACAGGCAGTTACGCTTCGGCTTGGACAAAGCCAAAGCTTTCAGAAAATCTGAGTAATTATTGCTAGCATATGCTGCAGGAGCACAAGGAAAAGCCATTTAAAAACAGACTATTTCAAAATGGATAGGACATTGTATACGGTTCTGCTACACATACCATGGAAAACCTGTACCTAGCAGCATTAGATCTCACTCCACCAGGGCAACAGCCACTTCAACTGCCTACCTCAGGGGAGTACCTACCAAGGATATTTTGGAAGCAGCAACTTGGAGTTCTGCACATACCTTCACCAAGCATTACCATCTGCCTGTACTCTAAATCCAGAGCTGGCTTTGCCACTGCAGTGCTGCAGGGCCTTATAGCCACCTCTAATGCCTTATAGAACCAGCCAACCTACCTCAGCTTTGGGATTCTACCCAAGTGTAATGACTGCAGCAGTGTACCACGATGAACATAGTACAGTTTTGTACCTACCATAAATGTAGATGTTCGAGTGTGTGCACTGCTGCAGTCCAGGTTACCCTCCCGCCTTCCCCTCTTACTGGCTGGTATGTACCTATGTCTCCTACCCTTACTACTTATGGGGAGTATTTGCTGGTAGCTGTAAGTTGTCTTTTGCTTTTCTTATGTATGTTTTATTAGCAGTTGGAATTGCCTACCTATTTACAGGCACCTGACATCTGGGGCAAGAAAAACTGAAGAAAATGGTGTCTGCTGCATCTTGCATACCCCTGTTGCACTGACGTCAGGGAGGAGGCGACAGCAACAGATGCCGGACCAAGACTTTGGAACTCAGGCCAACTGGGGAACCGCCTGATGGCAGGATAACCCAAGTGTAATGACTGCAGCAGTTTATACACTCGAACATCTACATTTATGGTAGGTACAAAACTGTATTTTTCTCGTCTTATTTTAATATTTGCTGACCTTCACACAGTTTGCTGTTAGCTTTATGATATTGATTTTGTTGGGTGTGCCTGTTCGTATGGTTTCCCGTTTTACTTATTCACATTGTGCGGAGTCTGCATCTCTTCCCTGTGTTTGCATGGGTTTCCTCCGGTTTCCTTTCACATTCCAAAGACATGCAGTAGGTGGATTGAATACTCTAAACTGACCAAAAGTGTGTGTATATGTACGGTGTGTGTGTGTGTGTATATATATATATATATATATATATATATATATATATATATATATATATATACACACACACGGGGGTGTGTCTGTGTGTATATACACGGGGGTGTGTCTGTGTGTGTATACACACGGGGGTGTGTCTGTGTGTGTATACACACGGGGGTGTGTCTGTGTGTGTATACACACGGGGGTGTGTCTGTGTGTGTATACACACGGGGGGTGTCTGTGTGTGTATACACACGGGGGGTGTCTGTGTGTGTATACACACGGGGGGTGTCTGTGTGTGTATACACACGGGGGGTGTCTGTGTGTGTATACACGCGGGGGGTGTGTGTGTGTGTATACACACGGGGGGTGTCTGTGTGTGTATATACACGGGGGTGTGTCTGTGTGTGTGTATATACACGGGGGTGTGTCTGTGTGTGTGTATATACACGGGGGTGTGTCTGTGTGTGTGTATACACGGGGGTGTGTCTGTGTGTATACATACACGGGGTGTGTCTGTGTGTGTATATACACGGGGGTGTGTCTGTGTGTATACATGGTGTGTGTACACACGGGGGGGGTGTACATGGGTGTGTGTGTGTACATGGGTGTGTGTGTGTGTACATGGGGTGTGTGTGTGTGTACATGGGTGTGTGTGTGTGTGTGTACATGGGGTGTGTGTGTGTGTGTGTGTGCATGGGGTGTGTGTGTGTGTGTGCATGGGGTGTGTGTGTGTGTACATGGGGGGTGTGTGTGTGTGTGTACATGGGTGTGTGTGTGTGTGTACATGGGGGTGTGTGTGTGTGTGTGTGTGTACATGGGTGTGTGTGTGAGAGGTGTGTGTGTGTGTGTGAGAGGTGTGTGTGTGTGTGTGAGAGGTGTGTGTGTGTGTGAGAGGTGTGTGTGTGTGAGAGGTGTGTGTGTGTGTGAGGTGTGTGTGTGTGAGAGGTGTGTGTGTGTGAGAGGTGTGTGTGTGTGTGTGTGAGAGGTGTGTGTGTGTGAGAGGTGTGTGTGTGTGAGAGGTGTGTGTGTGTGAGAGGTGTGTGTGTGTGTGAGTGTGTGTGTGTGTGTGTGTGTGTGAGAGGTGTGTGTGTGTGTGAGAGGTGTGTGTGTGTGTGTGTGAGAGGTGTGTGTGTGTGAGAGGTGTGTGTGTGAGAGGTGTGTGTGTGAGAGGTGTGTGTGTGTGTGAGAGGTGTGTGTGTGTGAGAGGTGTGTGTGTGTGTGAGAGGTGTGTGTGTGTGAGAGGTGTGTGTGTGAGAGAGGTGTGTGTGTGTGTGAGAGGTGTGTGTGTGTGAGAGAGGTGTGTGTGTGTGTGAGAGGTGTGTGTGTGTGTGTGTGTGTGAGAGGTGTGTGTGTGTGTGTGTGAGAGGTGTGTGTGTGTGTGTGTGAGAGGTGTGTGTGTGTGTGAGAGGTGTGTGTGTGTGTGAGAGAGGTGTGTGTGTGTGTGTGAGAGAGGTGTGTGTGTGTGTGTGTGAGAGGTGTGTGTGTGTGTGTGAGAGAGGTGTGTGTGTGTGTGTGTGAGAGAGTGTGTGTGTGTGTGTGTGAGAGAGGTGTGTGTGTGTGTGTGTGAGAGGTGTGTGTGTGTGTGTGTGTGAGAGGTGTGTGTGTGTGTGTGTGAGAGGTGTGTGTGTGTGTGTGTGTGAGAGGTGTGTGTGTGTGTGTGAGAGGTGTGTGTGTGTGTGTGAGAGGTGTGTGTGTGTGTGTGAGAGAGGTGTGTGTGTGTGTGAGAGAGGTGTGTGTGTGTGTGTGTGAGAGAGGTGTGTGTGTGTGTGTGAGAGAGGTGTGTGTGTGTGTGAGAGAGGTGTGTGTGTGTGTGAGAGGTGTGTGTGCGCGAGAGGTGTGTGTGCGCGAGAGGTGTGTGTGCGAGAGGTGTGTGTGTGGACTCTGTGTGTGACGGCTTGCACCTGTCACCCCTGGGCTTCCGGATATTGGCAAAGGCTCTTGCCACCCCCATAGTGCCTTTTTTAGGCAAGGCTCAAATGATAAACCTACCGCCCTAGAAAACAAAAATGGAGAAAAACTAAGGGTAATACTGCTCAATGCCAGAAGTCTAAACCTTAAGATGCACGCCCTCGAAGCCCTCCTCAGTATGGAGAACATCGATGTTTGTGCTGTGACTGAAACCTGGTTCAAGGCTCCTGAGAGCACCCCAGCACTATCAGGTTATACCTCATATCATGCTCCGCCCCAAAATCCGGACCGAACTACAAAAGGAGGGGGAGTATCCATATTCATAAAGGATACCCACACCTCCAGGTTAGTGGCAACGCACGAAGCATCGGAGACCATCCAGATGCAATTAACCATAGGTAAAACTGCCCTACAGTTTGTAACATGCTACAGACCACCTTCTCAAACTCAGGAAACCCACACAGCCTTCCTGAAGACACTGGAGAGTATAAATGTCTCTCCAAACACCATCATATTGGGTGACTTCAACTACCCAAACATAGACTGGGAACATTACTCAAGCCCCAACACCCTAGCCCAAAGGTTCCTTGAGTTCATAAACTCAAATGCTATGGAACAACTAGTCACCATTCCCACAAGAGGAGAAAATATACTAGACCTGATCATCACAAACATGGGGACAAAATGCTCCACACCGAAGTATATCCCTCATTGGTGAGATCAGACCATAAATTAATCTCACTGGAGATCCACATCCCGCCCCCACCCCAGCAAAAAAGACCACAGTGAAGAACTTCTCAAAAGCAAACTTCACACTTCTTAAGACTGGAGTGGTATCCTTCAAGGCTCCCGAGCCAGTGGAAACCACAACCCACGCTGCTGAAACCCTTACAAATGCCTTCTACGAGCACCTCCAGGAATGTATGGATCAAGCAATCCCTAATAAAATCAAGACCTTTTCCACCAAAGGCAGGTGCCCGGTCTGGTGGACTCCAGCCATAAACAAACTCTACAACAAGAGGAGAAAGCTACTACATGACAGAGCAAAATCCCTAAATGGGAAGGCATCTCTGATCAATACTAGCAAAAAACTACTATCACTCATAAAATCATCCAAGGCCAACTTTGAGAGAAAATTCGCTAATGACACAAAAGACAATCATAAAGCCTTCTTTAGCTATGTTAGAAACCTGGGTGGAAACTTCCAGATATGCTCAGAATTAGTCCAAAATGATAAAAAAATTACTGAACCCACAGACATTGCCAACAATACTGGCAGACAGGTTCAGTGCAAATTTCTCCCCTCCCTCCCCCCAAAAGGAGAAATATCTATCCCACCAGAGTCTAGCCTCCCAAACATCTCAGATGCCCAGGTGAGAGCTGCTCTCTCTAAAGCAAAAAACACAGCATCAATGGGACCGAACGGTGTCCCCGGCTGTGTGCTACACGAACTCAATGAGGAACTAAACCCACACATAAGGCTGCTGTTTAATCTTAGCCTTACTACAGGATACGTACCCAAAGAATGGCGTACGGCAACTGTGGTCCCACTCCACAAAGGTGGTGCTTCTACGGACCATGGAAATTACCGCCCCATAAGCTTGACGAGCCTTGTCTGCAAAGCTATGGAGAGGATCATAATGGAACTCATAAATAGACATTGAGGACCTACAGACACTGGATCCTACCCATTTGGCTTTGTCAAGGGCAGATCCTGCCTCTTGAACTTGGTCGATTTTTTCAAAACAGTCACTAAGGCCATTGATGAGGGTAAGGCAGTTCACACAGCCTACCTTGACCTAGCAAAAGCATTCGACACAATCCCCCACTCGGGCATCATAGAAAAGCTCACCAGCTTAGATGTAAACCCATATGTCACAAGATGGGTTGCAAACTGGCTCAAGGACAGAACACACAGGGTTAGAGTTGCTGGTGCCATGTCAGACTCTAAGCCGGTCACGAGCGGTGTCCCACAGGGCTCAGTCCTGGGCCCCCTCTTGTTCGGCATTTATTTTTCTGAAGTGCAGCCAAACATAGGGGGATTGTGGCTGACAAAATTTGCAGATGACTGCAAACTGGGCACCATAATTGACACTCCATCAGACACAGACATCCTCCAGAAAGGTCTCATAGAAATGGATAACTGGTGCCAGAGCCATGGCCTTAAGCTAAGTGCCAAAAAATGTATAGTCATACCCTTTGGGAAAAACAAGGTAACCCCTAATTACCACATAGGTGGTAATCCATTAAACACGGAAGAAGTTATCAGGGACCTGGGGACCCAAGTTGACAGTAACCTCTCTTTTGACACTCACATTGCCAAAGTGGTTAGGAAGACCTTCTACATTGCCCACCTGATCATGAAGGGATTCACATCCAGATCAGGAGAGGTCATTGTACCCTGTACTCTTCACTTATCAGACCAATGATTGAGTACAACGCCCCATTCGGAATGTACCTTACCCGACACCTGCAGCAGTTGGAAAGACCCCAAAAGTTCCTCACCAAAAGGATAAAGGGGCTCAAACATATGTCATACGATGCCCGACTGAAGAAACTCCAGCTCTATTCAGTCGCATACCGTCTGCTCAGAGGTGATCTGTGCCTGACATACAAGGCCATGTCCAACCCGGAATTAATGGACATGCTCCACCTCAAAAAATCCAAATCCACCAGAGCCACGAGAGCAAGAGACTTAAACCTCAACACGGATATAAATAGGACGTGCTGGAGGGACAGATTCATTACCCAGAGACTCCCTACACTATGGAACAGAATCCCAGTCCATGTGAGGCAGAGCCCCTCACTGACTCTGTTCAAGAGAAATCTTGACGTGTGGATGGGAGATCGTAGGTTTACCCCGGGAATCATCTCTGTATCACTGCTGGACAGAGGCACAGCCAACTAATGGGTATAGTATTCTCATCCTAAGGGGTGGTGAAAGCCACACACACTCTGGCTAGGCTTATAAATGCCCTAGGGCAGATAGCCTAGTATGAACCTATGAACCTATGAAAAGTGTGTGCGAATAGTGGAAAAGTGTGTGTGGAAAGTGTGTGTGAAGACTGTGTGTGTGAAGAGTGTGTGTGGAAAGTGTGTGGAAAGTGGGTGTGGGGGTGTGTGAAAAGTGGGTGGGTGTGAAAAGTGTGCTTGTGTGGGTGTGAAGACTGTGTGTGGAAAGTGTGTGTGTGGAAAGTGGGTGTGGGTGGGTGTGGAAAGTGTGCTTGTGTGTGTGTGGAAAGTGCGTGTGTGTGGAAAGTGGGTGAAGACTGTGTGTGGGTGAAGACTGTGTATGAAAAGTGTGCTTGTGTGGGTGTGAAAAGTGTGCTTGTGTGGGTGTGAAAAGTGTGTGTGTGAAGACTGTGTGTGTGGAAAGTGTGTGTGAAAAGTGGGTGTGGGTGGGTGTGAAAAGTGTGCATGTGTGTGTGGAAAGTGTGTGTGGAAAGTGCGTGTGTGGAAAGTGTGTGAAGACTGTGTGTGGAAAGTGTGGGTGGGTGAAAAGTGGGTGTGGGTGGGTGTGAAAAGTGGGTGGGTGTGTGAAGACTGTGTATGTGGAAAGTGTGTGAAAAGTGTTTGTGTGAAAAGTGGGTGGGTGTAAAAAGGGTGGGTGTGAAAAGTGTGTGTGAAGACTGTGTGTGGGTGTGGGAAAAGTGGGTGTGTGTGAAGACTGTGGGTGTGAAATGTGTGTGTGGGTGTGTGTGAAGACTGTGCGTGTGTGTGAACGCTGTGCGTGGGTGTGTCCACACTGTGTGTGCGTGTGTACGGTGCATAATGTGTGTGCGCGCGCGTATGCATGCGCTACTGCAGCAGGGCTAGCCTCCTGGTGTAAACCTTGGCTTTAGTTTGTCACTATTGAAGTGACACCCTGACCCCAATGGCAAAATGGGGAAGAAAAGGGTTTGTGAGTGATGGATTGTTGGGTGTTGGCAAATTAGCTGGTTACTACTTTTAAGTTGTGCAACCTTCTGCAGGAGCAGGTAAATGAGTTTCATTGGCAGTGGCTCTATCCTTTGCTTTCCTGTTCTGGTGGGTTAGAGTTTTGTTGAACTTCAGAGATCTTTGTTGGCTGCTTTCTTCCAAACTTGAGTCTTGGAGCCTCTTCCCTGTAGACTGAAGTCCTCCTGCTCTTCCTGTCTGCGACTCTGCAGATTTAAAAAGGTTCATTTAAGTGCAGTGATGGAAGGGGGTTTTGTCCCTCCAATCAGTCACTTTTTTAGGAGGCAGTAGATGGATCCTAAGTGAGCTTTGTTTGCCTGGGCTGATCTTGCAAGAGTCATTGTGTTGTGCTATTTTCAAAAACCTTTGTTCCAAAGACCCTTCGCAGCTGTGTTGCTTCTGTTTATATTTAGAGAACCAATGCCTTAAGTGCTTAGTATGCGACACCGTGAGTGGTACATCAGGCCCTTCAGGTGAGCCTGTTATTAAAAAGGCCAAGAAATGTAGGTCTGAGGTCTCTGCTCCTTCAGTTCCGGATGTCTTTCCCAAGGTCTATGTCCCAGAGACCTGTTTGGAGGAAGGCAGTGATTGCTCTGCAGGCATTGCTGTGGTGGCTGCAAAGTTCCTGATGGTACGTTTTCTCAGGGGAAATGCAGACATCCACAATGGGTGTACAGGGGAAACCCAGGCTCAGTCTCTGAAGGTTTTCGTGTAGTTCCATAAATCTTGTACATGAAGATGTCTGTAGTATGATTATCGAATGTAGGCATAGGTCGGAACCCTCGTCTCTCCACTGTATTGATGTTCCACTAAAGAAAATACTAAACATTTCTTTTCTCTGTAACATTCTGCTGATTGGCAAGCCTTTTCTCAAGGGCTGTTTGTTTTTATGGGTTTTAGACAATCTGCATGAGTCTCTCCATTCTCTTTCCTTTCTTCCAGTTTCTCCTCAAAAAAGTTAGGATTGAGGCTTCCTCAGATGAAGATGTTTCCTCTGGAGAAGAGTCTCTGGCATATTCTGCCCAGATGTCCTCTCCGTTGGGGGTACGCTTCCCCAGAGGAGTAGTCAAACGGTACAGAATGCCTGGGGAGGATATTACCTTTGGTGAGACCGTTGTGAAGATGAGAGAAATTTTCAAGTGGAGTTGCTCTCAGGTTTCTGAAATACAAAAAAAATGTGATCTGCTACATATGGATTCCCCTTCCCCCTCTGCAGTACCTCCAGTGCTACCAGCTTTCTTGGATGCTTTCACATCTGTTTCTAAGTGTCCAAACTGTAAAACCTATCTGGCCTTTTAGGGGCATGAGGTTGACAAGGTTCCAGAAGACTGCAAGTTTTTAAGTGCCCTTCTGCAGATCCAGCTACATTCTCTGTGGCTGCAGATAAGCCCTCAGCTTTCCTTCTCCCCTCAGATAAGGGGAGAGAAGTTATGGAAAGGTTGGGGAAAAGTGTGTACTTAGGCCACACTTATCTTGAGGGCCATAAACTACCAGATGTCTATGACTGAATATACCTTAACTCTCTCTTTTCAAGCCACTAAGCTCATTTCAGAGCTTCCAGACTCCACACCCAGTCTCAGCTTTCTTCCATTTTGGGTTCTTCTGCTCTAGTGACATGTCATTCCATTAAGTGCAGCTGTGATGCAGTGGAAGCATCTGCCAGAGCTACTGCATTGGCTGTGTCATGAGGAGGTACTCTTGGCTGAGACTCCAGCTACTACCCCAGATTATATCAATGCTAAAATTATGGATGCTCCATTACATTCCAGGGCCTTGTTTGGATTTGTAACTGCAGAACTCAAGTCCTTGCAAGAAAAGGGCAAAGGAGCTCCAGGACCTTAAACATATTTTTGTCAGCAGTTCCAGAATGCCAAAGGAACTATCCTTCAAAATTTCCATTTGTAAGGAAGCTGTCAAGCCCTTCATCTAAAAGTGCCAGAGAACCTTACACTGCCAAGATACTTCTACTTCTCCTGCTCATTTTCCAAGCAAGCCAGGTAGTCTACAACTACCAACCTCTTTGCAGTCAGACCCCTCTGCCCTTGTGTCTTTCCCTGTCCTCCTCTGCTTGGAAACGGATCACCCAAGACTCCTGGGTTCTTTCTATTATTCTCTGAGGACGCTTCATGGTAAGGAAGAGACTTCCTTCAGGAGTATTCCTCTGCCCCCAAAACATCAATTGGAATTTTTCCTCAGGTGATTCACACCTTGATTTCTCAGGGAACCATTCAAGAAGTGCCACCTTCCCAAATAGGTAAAGTATTCTTTTAAAGAATATTTCTAGTCCCTGGGAAAGATGGTCCTTGGAGACTCATTCTAGATTTGTCAAATCTAAATGCATTTCTAAAGGTCCCCACCTTTTGCATACTTAAACACTGCCTCTTTTCATTCTTCCTCGGGTCTTCATGGTGTCCTGGACATCAAGGATGCCTATCTTCACGTCCCTTATCATACTCTCTACAGGAAATTTTTGCATTTGTCTTTTGGTCTGTCTATGGCACCAAGGGTCTTCACAAAATGCTCAACTCCTTTTATTGCCTTTTGCAGACTCAGGGCTCGTAAAACCTTTGCATACCTGGATGACCTTCTGCAGGCTCATTCTCCATTCTTTTAGAGAACCTTCATTTCAGAGTCTGTTCTTGGAAGACTAGGATTCACAAATTTCCAAAAAATCCTTTCTCACTCTTTTACAAGTTCATGTCTTCCTAGGATGCAGAATACAGATAAAGGATGTTGGCTTCCTTGCATCCTCAGAAGGTCATCTCTCTAACTGCTTTCAAGCCATCATTCCACTTCAGTCCATGACAGCCAGGGAGTTCCTTCACCTGCAAGGCTTCATGGCATCCACTCTTCCCACGTTACCTCTAGCCAGACTTTACATGAGAGAATTCCAGTTGCATCTGGATGCAACATGCTCATCCACTAGATTGTTATTCCTCTCCTTCCGTGCTTGAAAAAAGAATTGCAGTGGTGGATTCAACAGGTTACCTTGAATTCAGGGCTTCCCCTGCAATTTCCTCTTCCGTCTCAGGAATTGTTCACGGATGGCTTGGACATGGGATGGGGGGCAACCTTTGCATCTTGGAAGGTTCAAGACATGTGGTCGCCTTCCCAAATGAAGGCGCGCACACACAGGAAGTGAGAGCTCTCACTTTTGCCCTGTAAGCCTTTCAACCTCGTTTTCTTCCACTAAAGTGGTTCACAGACACCACAGTTCTTTGGTATGTCAGCAAGCGGGGGGGGGGGGTGGCAAGTCATATCTCCTGTGCAGTTTGGCTCTCGAGGGTTAGGAGTAGGCTGCTCAGTATCAACTTACCCTACAGGTAGTTTACATTCCTTCCAGTCAGAATGTTGTGACAGACATGTTGAGCAGGCCCATGACTTAATCCCACAAATGGATATTGCACAGGGATGTGTTTTTGGACATCATCTACCAGTGGGGTTGAGCATCAAGTAGATTTGTTTGCTTCCAGTATGAGCAGACAACTTCCTAAGTTTTGTGCCAGAGTGCCTGATCCTCTGGCATGGAAGGTGGACGCCCTATGAATATAGCAGCTATCTTTCTTTCAGTAGTCTGCTTAGCATTTAAAACTGTGCTTTAGACAGAGTCTCTGTCACATTAATATTTAGATACATTGTGTGTGAGACTTAGCCTGAATTTTCTAAAAGGCTTTTGATGACTTACTGTTGAAATTTTTTTTTCATAGTTGATAGTAATTTTCTGTTGGATACAATAATGGCTGACCAAGATGAGCATCCCAAGTCAGGCTTTTAAAAAGTGCCCTAAATGTGGCCAAAAAATGTCTGTAACTGGCAGCTGTGTCAATTGTTTGTACTGTTTAGGAGCTTTGCATTTACAGGATAGCTGTTCCATATGCCATTCTTTCTCCTCCAGAGTCCTGCAGGAGAGAGAGAGAAGAAATGAATAGACAGGCTTGTTGAAACCCTTTCCAAGAAGCTTTGAGTGACCAAGATGGATCCAGTAAGTCCTCAGTCTTCTGAGACAAAAAAAAATTCAAAGAAATCTTCGACTTCGGCTCCACAGACATCGGAACAGTCTTATCTGAGCCGGTCCCCAGTCCTGGAACAGTTATCTGAAATTCCTAAGAGTCCTTTACTACAATCTGTACCACCTTCGGTCCTTCTATTAGCCTTTTCTGATCTGGATTGTGTGGTGCAGAAGCTGTTACAGGCACCGGCTTTTGCAAAAATTTTATCGGCTCCGACCCAGCTGGCTTCGGAGCCAAAGACTTATACCAGCTACAACTTTTCCACCATCGAGCCATACCGGTCCTTCGGAGCCAGAGGAGTCGGACTTGTTGATTGTGGAACCTTCGGAGCAGATGCCTGCTCCACTGTCTTTGACTCCGTTCACTGACATCTTTGGTGCCGATTGAGGACTCTTGGAGCCAGTGCTCTCTTGTTGGGTCCGGGGAGGATAGTCAGACAGACTTGTCTCTTCCAACTCTGCCTCTCGGGCCTTTGGCTCGGATGAGCTCTGCTCCTACCTCTGGCTGTGAGCCCACTGTCCTGGTGCCAGGGGTATCTGTTTCCTCTGATAAGTCGGTTCCCTTGCATCAGAGCAGGGGTGCCTTCAATGCCGTGAGGAGAGTTACATCTCCTAAGACATCCTCTATCTCCGGTCTGACTTCTTCCTCCCCTAAAGCGCCCATGTCTGCTTCTGCTTCACAGATCCTGGCCAAGCGTAGAGACCCAGAGCCTCAGGAAGCCCCATTGGGTGGCCATTGCTGTTCCGCGACCTCACCAGAAGCTCCCACTGATGAGGTTCCCAGGAAGAGTTTGTAAAAGGAAGCATCTAGACTCCCCTCAGGAGTCCCTAACATCTGATACTGACTTGGATGAATCAGAAGGGGTCCCCATCTGAGAACATCTCATTTGCAGAGATGCTTGAAATCCTTAGGCAGTCCACAAACCCTACTCAGGATGAGTCTGTTCTCCTGAAGGCTTTCTGGTCTCAGCCCTCCACCTCTTGGGTGTCTCCGCCCTTCGATGAGCTTGTGCAGCTGGTCTCACAAAGGGAGTGAGAGTCTCCGGATGCTATGGAGCGTGTCCCTAGGAGACCTAATAAGTTCATATCTACCCCCCAGGAAAAATCCTTGACAAAAGGTGTGCCAGTTGATGCCATGGTGGTGGTGGCAGCCACCAAAAAGGAATGTCAGAAACTTCTTCTGTCCATCCTCCTAATAGAGACTCCAGGATCATGGATAGATATGGGAAGTGCATGTTTAGTTCAGCGACCTTTGCACTTCTCTTAACTACTTAACCCATTTCACAAGACTACAAAGAGATCTCCTTAAAGAGCTGGGAGATGCTCTTCAGGGTACAGTAGCTGCAGGAGTTACAAAGTTGCCTCCCAGCTTGCTACCCCCAGTTCATTGTTAACTTGTCCATGTGTTTCATTTCATATGCAGCTGATGGAACAAGCAGGGCAGCGGATACAGGGGTTGCTCTTAGGAGGCACTCCCGGATGCGCTTGTGTTCCTTCGCGGAGCCCTTCAAGTCATTCTTTGTGAACACCCCCTTTGATGGCTCGTCTCTTTTCGTGCCGAAAGGTAAGGAAACTTTGACCAGGTGTGAACAAGAAGGAAAGAGTCTGGCGTCGCAGTCCGATGTTAATCGTGTTTCACTGTTACATTCGGGTAATCTGCTGGCAGGTTGCCCTCAGTCAGCCTGATTAACAAAGTCTTCGGTCCTGCGTCGGTTGCTGTCTCCTCTTCCATGACGTCAGGTAGTCAGGGGTATAAAACATGCAGCCGACTCCATTACATCAGTCTTTCTTGCCACGTGGTGCCCAAAGCAGAAGCAGTTCGCAAGTGCCGGTCGGCCGATTCCTGAAATTTTCGTTTGAGTTTCAGAACTGAAGTCTTCAACTAAAAGCTAAGTAAGCTGTTCTTTTTCTTGCTCCTTACCGATGTCAGTAAAAGTTAATAATTGTATTTGTGAGAAGCAAGTACCTCATAAGAACTTTCATTTGTACTGTATTCCTTGCCTAGGCCCTGACCATGACGTACCTTGCTGTCTGTTTTGTGCTTTATTTAATCAGCGCACTGTCTGTCGTCAGTACATTTTTGGTTCAAAATATTTCGGTTCTCTGTTTAATTATCCAGAAATGATGATTGTTAGCCATCCAACTACCGGAATACCGGAAAAATACAAAGAAAAAGGACGTTGAGGTCCCAAACTGCCGACAATGCTTCTCCTAAGCCAGTCTCCAGTTTGGTACTCAGTGAGGTGCTTTTGCAGCCCCTGATACTTGCTAATTCTGATTCGCAGGCCTCTACTGAGACCCATTTGGAGTCTGGTGTGCCGCGGGATATTTCACATAAGGAACCCGCGGATGTCTCTACCTTGGATGGGTCCGGAGATGCTGAGCAGGCACCGGCTTCTGAGGGTGTATTCAGGCCTATAGACTTGCACATTAAACAGACTCCAACTTCAGTGTTAAGGCCTAAATCTCTGTCTAAAAAACTGATGCCCAGGCCGCATGTTCAGGCCCCAATGCCTAAAAAGCAAATTATCAAAATGGCTGAAGATTTAATTACTCTAATCAGGGGTAGTCAACCCCCCCCCCCCCCCAAGAGGCCTAGGATTGAATTTGACTATGAATCTTCTGAACAGGACTCTGTTTCTTCTGACTCTTCTAATGATCTGCATTTGTCCATACCTACTTTTGAGGACTCTGATGCAGTGGATTCCATTCCCTCTGCTTCTCCACCTGAGGATTTCTCTTTTGGAGAAACTTTACATACCTTAAGGGAGCATTTCCACTGGGAAAGTCAGGATTTCTCTGAATCCAAAAAGAGGCTTAGGGATTTCCTTCTTCGTCAGCATAGGCCTTTGGCTATACCTCCTGTAGTAGATATTGTGTTTTCGGAATCCAGTATGGTCCCTGATTCCTTGCCTCCAGCCCCTAGCAAACCAGACAGGTTATACAAGGTTCCTGACTCCCACAAATTCCTTTTCAATAATCCTGTTGCTGTTGCGGACCCTGAAACTATTTCTCAGGGGCCCAAGGGCATTAAGGCTTCTACTGCTAAAAATCCTACCCCTTCTGATCGGGATTCCAGGGTGCTGGATAGATGGGGCAAAAAGGTTTGTACTTCTGCAACCTTAACAATCAGGGCTTTAAACTGCCAATTTCATATGCTAAAATATCAACAGCATATCATGGGACTGCTTAAACAGAAAATTGTTGATTTCTGACTGTGTGGAGAATAAAGATTTGCAGGATTTATTGCATTCAGCTGAGCAAGTTGGCAAACATACTTTGCAATGTGGTTTTCATTCTTTCGAGGAATCTTGCAGGGCTACTGTTACTGGGTCTGTGCTTAGAAGGCATGCTTGGCTTAAGGAGCAATCTCTGCCTGATCATGTTAAAGCAAAACTTTTGGATGCTCCTTTACAGCAGGACCGCCTATTTGGCAATAAGGCTGAAGAAGTTCTAAAAAAGATGGAAGATGAAGCTAAATCTATGCAAACTGTGAAAGATTTCTTACAAGTGCAACCTCCTAGATTTAGTAGGCATTGGCCTGCTAAGAACTGGTCCTTTCCAGCTCCTTCCAGAGCAACTACGGCCAAACCCAGACATTCCAAAAGCACCAGGTTTCAGTCCCTAGGAACTTTCAGAACTAAGAAATGGGGTGCTTCCGCTTCCAAATCTGGAAACAACAAGGCACACCCTATGATAAAAAGTCTCGACTTCCCTTTAAAATTACCAAGCACTTGCCTCTTAGCCGCCCCTTTGGGGGGAAAACTGTCTCTCCATTCAAGAAACTGGCAACTTATAACCTAGGACAAATGTGTTTTAAACAGTGTCCCAAGGATACAAATTTCATTTCCACACGCTGCCAACTCTAAATGGGTGGCCAGACCTGCCCCCCCAAATCAGTGGGCAGAGGCTCAGAAACAAATTCTTTTCCCCCTAAACATGGGGGCTATTCAGCTAGTTCCAGAAGAGGAAAAGGAACAAGGTTTCTATGCCAGACTTTTCCTGGAACCCAGAAAAGACAAATCCATGGAGACCAATTCTGGACCTGTCTACTCTATAACACCTTTCTGGACATTCCAAAATTCAATATGCTGACTCTTCACCAGTTACTTCCTATGCTAGGCAAGGATGCTTGGGTGGCAACTCTCGACTTAAGAGGCTTAACTGCATATCCCAGTCAGGGAATCTTGCAGAAGATTCCTATGCTTCAAAGCAGGCTGCATGCATAATCAGTTCTCTGCACTGCCCTTTGGCTTGTCTACTGCACCTAGGGTATTCACAAAGTGCCTGGCTCCAGTAATTGCATTTTGCAGGCAAAGAAATATTCAAATATATCCATAATTGGACGATTGCCTGATTCAGGCAGAAAACCAGGCCATTCTTCTAAAACATCTGGCGTTTGTAAAGAGTTCTAACCTGTCTAGGGTACATCATAAATGAAAAATCTCAACTGGTACCCTCTCAAAAGATTACATTCCTGGGTGCAAGCTTGAATACAACTGCCCAGATGGCTTTCCTTACGCCAGAAAAGCAAATTAATTTGGTGACTTACTTCAAACAGGTAGCCACAAAAACCCTATCTGCAAGGCAAATACTGCAAGCCGTGGGGTTCATGGCCTCCTGCATTCTTCTAATTCCATATGCAAGACTGCGTATGAGGAAACTTCAGTGGTACTTAAAAAGTTTATGGAGTCAACATTGTCACAGCCTGGAAACAATGATTCCTATCATACCTTGCTTGCACCTAGAGTTCCTATGGTGGGCAGAGGCCTGCCACCAAAACAAGGGACTGCCATTCACACCACCCCCTGTCGCCCAAACTCTAACTACAGACTCATCAGACTATGCATGGGGGGCTTATCTGGCAGGGAAGTGCATTCAGGGCAAATGGAGCCCAAATCAAATGCACCTTCATATCAATCAAAAAAGAAATGCTAGCTGTACAGAATGCACTGACAGCCTTCAAGGACTACCTTCATACAGGGCAATTACTGATAGACGGACAACACCACGGTTATGTGGCACTTAAACAAGCAGGGGGGTACACATTCCTACCCACTCTGCAGACTAGCCATGGCATTGTTGAACATGGCCTTGAGCTACCAAGTACAACTACAAGCTCAATTCCTGCCAGGAAAGCAGAATGTTCTGGCAGATGAACTAAGCAGAAATCTCACGGACCCTCACGAATGGAAACTGGAACCACGGATTTTCAACATGCAAACGGGGGAGCACAGACCTAGATCTTTTTGACTCACCCCAGAACTACCAGTTGGACAAATTTTGCACAAGAACTCATCACAAAAAGCCTGGAAAGTGGATGCTCTGTCCTTCAGCTGGAAAAGCCTATCGGTCTATGCCTTTCCCCCTCTGCCTTTGCTCTGTAAAGTTCTACTAAAAGTCAAACAGGACAAACCAAAAATGATTTTGATTGCTCCAGACTGGCCTCGCCAACACTGGTACCCTCTCCTGCGCAGTGTCACACACTTCTCTGTGGCACCTGCCTCAGACACCTTCCTTACTGTCTCAGCAGGAGAACCAAATTCTGCACCCTCGGCTTCAAACATTGAATCTTGCAGCTTGACTAATCACTTCTTTTCCCCCTTAGCATCTCTCAGTAAATCTGTGATGGATGTAATTTTGGAGGCGAGAAGACCTAGTACTAGAAAATTTTATGCTGACAAATGGAAAAGATTCTGTGCCTGGAATCAATCTCAAGGGATGAGCACAGCAGTGCCCAATTTACCTCAGATTTTGCAATACTTAACTGAGATGCTTCACAAGGGCCTGTCTTTTTCTTCCATAAAAATCCATGCCTCAGCCATTTCAGTTCATTACAACACCCCCCCCCCCCCTTCTCTCATCCTCTTCTGCAGCAGTATCTCAGAGGGGCCAAAAACTTGAGACCACCAAGGAGAGCTCCAATCCCTGCCTGGGACCTTAACTTTGTATTGAAGAAACTCACTCTATCTCTTTTCGAGCCAGCTGCAACTGCAGACTTAAATTTTTTTTTCCGGAAAACAGCCTCCCTTTTAGCAATCACTTCAGCTAAAATGATATTTGAATTACAGGCCCTTATGGCAGTGGAGCCTTTCTTCATCTTTCTTGCGGACAGGGTGTCACTCAGGACCAATCCATCATTCATGCCCAAGGTGCTATCCAGTGTGGCTCTTAATCAGTCCATTCATTTGCCAACTTTCTTTCCCAATCCACAGAACAAGGGAGAGCAGATTCTACAATAATTGGATGTACACAGACAGCTTAGATTCTTCTTGGACAGGACTAAATCTCAAAGAAAATCTGAACTGCTGGTAGCATTTGTTGCTGGGGCAGAGGGGAAGGCTATTTCAAAGCAAACTATTTCTAAATGGATAATCTGTTGCTTTAATTTCTGTTGTAACCACCTTGGAAACCTTATCCCCCAGAGGATCAGATCTCATTCCACCAGGGCTGCATCTACTTCAGCAGCCTTTCTCAGAGGTGTTCCTACCAGGGATATTCTATAAGCTGCTACCTGTAGTTCAGTGCATACTTTCACCAAGCATTGTCGCTTACTAATTTTCTCTAAATCCAGAGCTGGCTTTGCCACTGCTGTTTTGCAGGGCCTTATAGTTGTTCCTAATCCTGTATAGATCCATCCTCCCAACCTTAGCTTTAGGAATCTACCTAAATGTAATGACTGCAATAGTGAAACACGAACATAGTACAGTTGTGTACACTTACCATAAATGTAGATGTTAGTGTATTCACTGTTGCAGTCCTGGTTACCCTCCCTCCAACCCCCGTTTTTCTTTTACTATACCTCCTCTTTCTTTCACTATGCTTAACAGCAAAACCAGGGCAACCAAGATCACTTCTTTGGGAAAGCCGTACCAGCGCTCCTGAAAGGAGGCCAGACTGTCCTGCTCTGGAGGCAGTCGGGGGTCGCTTATCTTTGTACCCAGACGCCTGGATAAAAATATAACAAACGACAACTGGGTACAAAATATTTCCAGAGGATACTTTATTCCATTTGCCACACCCCCTCCACCGACCAGAAAAATCCTGGACTTTCCACCCAGTTACAGGGAACAAGCAACAGTAGAGGTCCAAACGTTGCTAAGAAAATCATCCAACCATTCCCAACAGACCAGATAGGATCCGGAACTTACTCGGGACTCTCTTTAGTTCCAAAGAAGACATGAGACTGGAGACCTATCTTGGACCCCTGCAGGCTAAACAAATCTGTAAAGAAAGAGACATTTTGGATGGTCAAATTTCAGTCGATACTTTCCTTCTTGGGGAAAGACAATTGGATGTACTCAATAGATCTCCAGGATGCGTACTACCACATAAAAATGGCCAGGCCATCCAGGGATCATCTGCGCTTCCAGCTCGGTGCCCATCATTGCCAGTTACGAGCCCTGGCCTTTGGTCTCACTGCAGCCCCCAGTGTGTTCACCAAATGCATGGCAGTGGTCACGGCTCACCTGAGACGTTTAGGATTCCAGGTGTTTCCGTACCTAGACGATTGGCTCCTGACCACCACCACCAGGCATCAACTCATTCAAGCCAGGGAATCCACTCTGTCACTCTGCAGTCAGCTGGGCATTACAGTAAACTCAAAAAAAATCTGCCTTGTCGCCATCGCAGCATATCGTCTTTATTGGAGTAGAGCTGGACACCACCACCACGCTAAGACTTCTAGCAGAAAGAGTCTTACTGCTCAGTCAGCACGTCCGCTTTCTGCTATCCAAAAACAAGGCTTCAGTATCAGAAGTTCTAAAATTGTTGGGTATGATGGCAGCAGCGTGTCTACCATACCGCTGGGTCTTATGCACATGCGGATACTGCAGTGGCTGTTCACTCAGTGCTCTTACAAAGAGCTCCCCATGTCTCACCTGATAATCATAAACTCCTGCAAAAAGGATCTTCAGTGGTGGTTGACCTCACTTCTGCTCACGATAGGACGTCCCTTTGCTTTACCCCCATCAGCGGCCACAGTGACCACGGACACTTCCCTGATATTGTGGGGGGGCATTTTCAGGGAAGAACAGTCCAAGGCACATGGACCAATCAAGAGACGCATCTTCATATCAATGTCTTAGAGATGAGAGCAGTACTTTTGGCGTTGCGGTACTTTCAGGACTCTCTCTTCCTCTAGGTGCAATTGCGATTCAGACAGACGTCAGTGATCTGGTACTTGAACAGAGAGGAACCAGGTCATACCCCCTTTGTCATGAGGCACTAAGAGTATGGCAGTGGGCAATTTCCACCCAGTGCTTTCTGTTAGAAATGCATATCCTGGGGAAATCCAACATGATAGACCAGCTGAGCAAAGCAATTTTGTTGCCGCACAAGTGGTCCCTCAAAGAGATAGCGGACAGGATATTCCATAGATGGAGCCAGCCTTGCTTCGACCTTTTTGCCAGTCACATGAGCACGAAATGCAGAAGCTACTTTGGCCTAATTCCCCCTCTGGGAGAAGCCCCTATGGGACGCACTTGTTCACGATTGTCTCTGGGTCTCCTGTATGCCTTTCCACCAATCCTGTTGATGCCCAAGGTTCTACAGAAAGCAAAACCTCTGGGAAGGACCGTCATTCTTATAGCTCCTCATTGGCCTCGTCAGATTTGGTTCCCCTTCCTTCATCTTCATCTTTTGGAGGACCCTTGGATTTTGGACCCAGTTCCGGACCTTCTGACACGCTTGTCAGGGGAACTTCATCCCTCTGAAGCTGACAGCTTGGCTGCTCTAATTCCCATCATAGCCAGGTTCCATAACCTTTCCAATGAGACCAAGCAAATTCTCTTATCCTTTCATAAATCTTCTACGAGGAAAGCTATACTGTAACAAATGGAAAAAGTTTTCTATATAGGGCCTCTAAAAACAATATTGATCCTTACCAAGCCCCTATGGCCTCTATACTAGAATTCTTAACCATGATCTTCAGTGAAGGAGCTGCAGCCGCCACAGTTAGTGTTGAACTTGCTGCCATTTCTAATTTTCATCTTGGATTTGAAGGATTGAATATTTTGTCACACAAATTATCCAAAGCCTTTCTCAAAGGGACTTTTCATCTCAGACCACCTGTGAAATCTCCCTATTCCCCATGGAATCTAAATTGTATGCTTTCCCGCATCATTCTTCCTCTGTTTGAACCAGCCTTCTCATATGATCTTTGTAGTGGCCATTACGTCTGCCCGCAGTGTCAGAGCTTCAGGCCTTATCCGTTAAACCTCCTGACTTGATTTTCCATGCTGACAGTCTCACTTAGAACAAATCTGTCTTTTTTTTTGCCCAAGGTGTGCACTGAATCTAATCTTAAATTATTGATTTGCGAGTTTTCTTCCCCAATCACTCCAATTTAGAATACATGCTGCATAAACTTGATGTTCACAGACAACTCAGATTTTATTTGGACAGAACAAAAGATTTCAGGAAATCAGATCAGCTTTTTCTTTCCTTTTCAGACTCTAGGAAAGGTGTGCCAGTGGCTATAACAACTTTGTCTAAATGGCTATCTGATTGTATTACCTTTGTTTATTCAGCTGCCAATATGCCCCTACAGCATAAGATTAAAGCTCACTTAACCAGAGCAGTTTCTGCATCTTCTGCCTTTTCTGCCAGACTTCCTATTGATAACATTTGTGCAGCAGCCACTTGGTCAAAACCTCATACCTTTATCACTCATTACAAGGTTGACAGGGCCTCCAGGGACAGAGCCTCCTTTGGATCCACTGTCCTGAAAAATATACTCCCTTGAGCCACTCGAGATTGATGGTTCTTGGGACGCTACCCATCAGTAAGAATGAACGGTGAGATGGAACAACTTCACATAAAGAAGTTATGTACTTACCGTAACGTTCCATGTGAGTTCTTTATCTCGCCTTCATTCTTGCTTCCCTCCCTCCTACCCTCTTCTGGGCTTTTGGATGATTGAGATGCTGGATCCATCCTGGTTGCTCAACCCTTGTATACCTTCTCTTGGGAGTGATAGAATGACATATGGTATTGTTATACGCAGCAAACAAGATCTGTAGTAATTCTAGGTGCATCATGGGATAGGGACTTGGCTTCGAGCTATTTGAAGACCTCAAGCTTTGTAGTAGGCCGAATCGGAACCGAGGGATCAGCTCTGAACCCAGCTGTAAGAATGAAGGCAAGATGAACAACTCACATGGAATGTTATGGTAAGTATATAACTTCTTTTTTCCAAATGGAAAAGACTTTCCATCTGCTATGTTTCTCAAAACCTACAACTGTTGTGGATATTCCGATTGTTTTGTCTCATCTGTATGAGTTGCTGAAGACTGGATTATCATACTGTTCAGTAAAAGTTCATTTCTCAGCCATGTCTGCCTATGACCCCTCCTTTGGCTTAAAGATTGGAAGTCAAACTTTTCTTGAAAGGCGTTCTTCATATCAGGCCACCAAGAAAACCAGTTCCTCCTCCGTGGGATCTAAATTTTGTGTTAGAAAAACATACATTGCCTCCCTTTGAACCAGCAGTTTTCTCGTCTCTCCAACATTGCTCTTGGAAGACTGTGTTTCTTTTGGCTATCACTTCAGCTAGAAGGGTTTCTGAACTTCAGGCCCTTATGGTTTCCTCTCCTTTCACTGTTTTCCTCAAGGATAGGGTTTCCCTACATACTAATCCCTCCTCTATGCTCAAGGTGGTGAATGAGTTGTCACTTAACCAATCCATTAATTTCCCTACTTTCTTTCCCTCCACAGTCTTCTAACGAGAGGATTTTACACACATTGGATGTGTGTAGATGGCTCAGATTTTATTTGGATAAAACAAAGTCTATCAGAAAATCTGATTGCCTTTTTATTTCTGATCATCCCAGGGCTCTGGGCAAGCCTGTTTCCAAGCAGACAGTCTCCTCTTGGATTTCTAAGGCCGTTTATTTTTGTTTCATAGAAAAACGTTTGCATCTCCAGTTAAGGCTCATTCTACTAGATCTGTGTCTTCAGATGCTTTTTTCAAGGGTCTGGGTACTTCGTGTCCTCGAAGCAGCTACTTGGTCTTCTGTCCATACTTTCACAAAACATTACAAGTTGGATGGTATATCTAGATCTAGAGCTGGTTTTGCCAGGGCTGTTTTTTGGGGGTTTATAGAGCGTGTTACTGCCCCTCCTCCCACTCTGTCCTCTGCATTAGCTTTGGTATTCTCCATGTTATGAATACTGCAACATATGAATAGGTCATGTAATAGTTGTGTAAAACCTTACCATATCCATAGATGTCCTCTTCTGTGTGTTGCAGTATTCTATCCCTCTCTCCTTCCCCTTGATGTTTGCTTGATTTCTGGATATGTGTTTCTTAGTTTATCTTGGTCTGGTGTTCTTTCTGGGGCATTCAGTTCTGAGGCTGGTATGTGCTGACATTGGATGTGGACCTATGTATGGTGTCGCACGTACCTAGCAGCTTTAGACTTTGTATACTGGTTGGATGTTCAGGACAGCCTGTAACAGACTCCCTCATGTTATGAATACTGCAACATATAGAAGACATCTGTGGTTATGGTTAAGATTTTGCACAACTGTTTACTCCATCAGGTGTTGCGTAGGCCCAGACTTGCTGTTTAATTGATATCTTCCCTTCAGATGTTTTTGAGGCTTTTGTTTGAGAGTTGTAACGGATATTAAGGAAATATTATGAAAGAATAATTTTCAGTCGTCTTACTGTTAGCACAACTTACTAGGGGATTACTGTTATACCTTAGTTTCCCAGTGATGTATCTCTGAGAACTAGAAGGTGGGAGAACTGAAATTTTAAACTGTTCTTTGAAATGGTTAAGGTCAGCTGGATGATGGGGTAAATTTTATTAGTGTAGTACATGCATTGTATCCTGAATGTTTTCACAGTGGTAAATTACCTATTTATTTCTTTTAAAACCTTGTCTCGTAGTAGTAATCTAATCAGATCTGTATGATTTGCTGCCATCTAGTGAATAATGTGTACAACTTGCACTGTCCTCTCTAACAGAGGCAAAAGGCAGTACAGATAATGGAATAGCTGTCAGGATATCTGCAGAGTACATCTTAAGACAAGAATGCTGGACAATGCCACAAATAGAGGCAAAGGCCCAAAATAGGGACATTTTTAAAATACTGCTTACAAAGTTGGGTAGTTGAGAAAATAATGGGTTTTGCACTAGCTTTTCATTTTTTTTGAATTGTATGAAGTCAACCATTTGTCATTTAGTGATGTCAGTCCTCAATTTACCAGAAAGTCACACATTTTGAGGTGCAGACCAAACATGAGGTAAAAATAGACATTCTACAAAAAGCTAGACATTTAAGAGGTATTATTGAGAGCACACTATATTGGCAGTTGCATAGTCATATTTGATCTTCGTTGTTAGCATTTCCATAGCAGAACAAATGAGTGTCTACAAACTTGCAGTACTCTAAGTCTTTCATTGGTAAATGGAATGTCTGCTAAAACTGATGGCCCTCTTGTATGCATTGTTTCACAAACAGGTAGAACCAACACTACATTTGGGTTTATTTTTTTTGTGTGTTGAACTGGGATGGGAAAATGAGGTAATTAGGATTAGATGTTGCCCTTTTTTAATTACTCTGTTTGCTGGAATAGTGTGAGAGATGTTTTTAAGCTTGCTGCTGCTTTAAAGTTGTGTGCTTTTAAGAATTTACAAAGTCTGTTTTGCAGACATGTTGGTATGAAGTGGTACTTCAGGTAGACATGCTGAAGTTTTCGCATCCATTGTCCCCATCATAAGAAGTGGGATTTATATTTCAGTGAGCTGATGTAGGCTGATGCATCTACCTGTGATACTAAACATAGGATTTAGTTAGAGGAGATCCATTTTACATAACAGGATTAAGATAGTCAGTCGTCATAACCATTTGGTAGGCAAAACTCTCCTAAGCAGCTAGACATCCTTTTCAAGTGTCATAATTCACCTTTGTGACAGGCCTGTCTGGGTCTTTGTTGTCGCACTTAATTTGGCTGTGGAAAACTGCCCTAGGTTTCCTTTTTTCTCGTGTTTTTTTTTTTCGTGAGCAAGAGTAAAACCTTCTCATGTAGTTTATTACTAGTATTCCTAACTCTAATGGGGGAGGGGCTATTTTCCTGTTTTTGAAAATTTTGTGTCTAGATTGTATTTTTTCTCTGTGGGCCCAGGCATGTCATCTTATCAGTGCCTGTCCCCCTAGCTTTAGAACTTTAAGAGGTACTTTAACTGTGGTCCTGTATGCCTTTAGCTTTCTCTTGTTTGTGTATTTGCCCAGTCATTTTCTTCAGTATGGTAGCTATCCTTTCTAAAGCGAGTTTGAGACAGTAAAATCCTTTTTAATGGCAGACACTTGCACAATCCTGTTTCTCCTCCTGACTTCACAAGCAAGTGTCCTTATGGAAACGCTCATCATATTGATCACTGCAGCAGTAGACTGCTCTGTGCTTGCTGTGTAACCGCTGGCCAGGTTCCAAAGCTTCAGGGGCACCTTCCACATGTCCAAGTAGTTAACCAGCTCTAGCAAAGCTTAAGAGTGATTTGGGTGTGAATCCCTTAACTTTCCTGTTGCTAAAGGCCACTTGTCTTCTGGGCTTTTGAGGTTCCATGATCTACTAATGCAGACCTGTTCCTGGGCAGGAGTTTCCTTTAGGGTGAGGAAGCTTCCACTTTCATTTTCTGAAAGAAACTGAGCTTTTTCTGTAAAAAGTATAAAGTGTGCTTTTTATTTTTGTGGAAACATTTGTCAGCTTATTTGTATTCTACTTTTGGGGACCAGAGTAAGTTTACTTTTTAACTAACTACCAGGCTTCCTTGAGAACTGGGCATCATCTGCTTTACCATGGAACAACCTACTGGTTCATTTGTTTTCTTCCAACCATGAGAAAAAAATATATGCAGCCTTTGCCACTTCAAGCTACTAAAGTGCCTCCGCTGCAGACGGATGACTGCTGTGGCCACTTCTGGTTCCTCAGACCATTCTTTTTTGTTGGCTCCGTTTGGTGCAGTCCCTACAGCCACCATGAATTGGGGGTTAGATATGCCCTATGCTGCTATTAGAGTGCTCTTGGATGACTAGGGAGAAACCACTCTTCTCAGTTTTGGAGGAAGGAGTAGGGAATACCTCTGACTATTCAGAAGGGAATAAAAATGTCTGTCCCTAAGGAAGTTTTGCCTGTCGAAAGTAGGCCTACTTCGGAAATTCCTGTCAAAAAGAACCAAAAAGACACGTCTTCTGTTGTCTTCAGTTCCTTTGGACAGGAGTGATTTATTGGGCTTAGCACAGGATTTACTTTAGGTGCTTGCCCCTTCCAGTTCAGTTTCTAGTAAGAGAGAGATTCTTTTTCTGACAGTTGTCGAGAGTTTGAACCTCCAAAACAGTTTCATGTGAAGGAATGATTTTTTTTTCCTGTTCAGGTTTCTGATTTTGAGGAGTGTGTGACTTCTGACAGCCCCTTTGAAGGATTCTGTTTGCAACAGATTCCAGAATAAATCAGTTGCTTCAGTAGCCATATAATGACATTCCACTCTCTCAGCTGTTATGATTTACTGCAACTGGAATTTCCTGAGCACGTTCGTTCCTCCTGTTCTTCCACCACTGGAGGATATGTTTACTGCAGCCTGCAACTTGTCTGACAGCTAGGTTGCTGCCCCAGTAAAACAAATGGAGTGTATAAAGTTCCTCAGTCTTGAACGTTTTTATATTCTACCCCGGTTAAGATTTGGCAGTGACTTCTCTGGTAAGCCCAGATGCTGCTAAACATCTGATAATGCGCTAATTCCTTCCCTTCTTCCAAGGACGGGGAAAGCTTTTGATAGATGTGGGGGAAGTATTTTTCTGCAACACTTATTTTTAGAATTTTTAACGTTTTATGCTTGCTTTTCAGAAAAGGAGCATTATGACAGCTTTCCCCTCATAGTAGGAAAAACATCTTTGTGTAATGTTGCTTCTGTCTCAAGTGGTTTCCCACTATTTGAAATGGACTTATGATTGTGCTGATGCTGTTTCCAGGGATGCTGCTACTACAACTTTTTTGATATTTTCTTGGTTGCATATTCCGGACCTTCCTGAGAATGTTAAAGCTGAAATTTTTTATTTCTTCCTTAGACAAAGGTATTTTTTGACCATTTGCTGCAGAGGTTCTTAAGTACATTGAGAGAGTTGAGCTGTTTCAGGGAATTTCACATTTTCAGCTGCCCTTCTAAAATTTCAAAAGGTTGTAAAGGTTGCATTAAACCCTTTACAAAAACAAAATAAGTAGGCCTTTAAAAGTAATGATGGGTAGATGACAAGAAGAAAGGGGGAACCCCACAGAATAAAGGACAGTCAGATTTAAGACTATCCTTAAATCTCCAAAAATCCCCCTTGCCCTGGCAAGCCTTTAGTCATTCTCAAAAATCTGAACCTCTCCTATTTCTCTGTTTGGCATTTTAAAACAAATGGGTTCTGAACACGAGTCACCACAGATACAGATTATAGTGTAAATGTCTCCCCCCAATTCAAGGGATTAATCCGCTAACTCTGGGTGATAACAGTCCCTCTTACTTGGGTAGGAGAGTGATTTATTTAGGAATGCTTCTGATGGAAGGCTGATATAATGGTTTAGGTTTTAACCTCACAGATGCAAAGGTACAGGGTTTGATTCTGACCTCTGGATACTGGCTAAGCTTGTAGTAAACTGTATACTTTAATAGCCTAGTATTTACCTATAACCGAAAGAGAAAATCTTCATGTAGACTGATGGTGCCAAAGCTCAGAATGTTCTCTTCTCAACCTGTTACATCTCATCCCCATTTTAACTTACCTGGTGACCTTGGATTTAAAAGATGCTCATCACATTAATGTTACACAAGATTTCAGATTTAAATTTTGTTTTTGTCTGAATTGCACTTGCAGTTCTCTGTGTTGCCCTTTGAGTTATCCACTTCTCATAGGGAATTTGCAAATTGTCTAGCTCTAATGATAGCCTACTACAGACTGCAAGGTATTCACATTTTTTCTTTAGACTTGTCTTTGCAGAATCTCTTTCAAAGTGTCAGGAATCTCACACCTGAGTAACTGATGTCTTACACAAACTAGGGTTCTGTGAGAACTAATGTCTTGGCTGACTCCTTCCCCAAAGGATTGTTTTCCTGGAGTGTCTTCTGGATACCGCAATTCAAAAAGCTTTTCTGCAGGAAAAAGTAGATTTGTATCTAAATCTATTTCTGAGCTTTTCCACTATGACTACTGCAGCGGCAAAATAATTCCACAGGATTCTGGGTCTTCTGACACCTATGATTTGCATGATACCCCTTGCAAGACTCCATTTGAGAAAAATCCAGTGGTGCCTAAAATCTGTATGCTTCCAACTTCACAGTCACCTGACATTTCAGATTCCAGTTTGGCTTTTGTGCAAGGAGATTTTTGGTGAGAACACCAGATTTCTCAGAACCCATGTTTCCCATTCCCCCTTTTAACTCCAGCAAAATTGAGCACAGTTGACATCTCAGACATGCTTGGGGAGCAGTGTCTATGGGGATTAAAGTCCAGGGTGTTTGGAATTGGAGATATGGGCTAACACACACAAACATAAGAGATATTGGAAAACTCATCTCGGGGCCCTGGGATCTTTACAGACACCACAGTGATGTGGTATGTAAATAAGCAAGGGGAGACATTTTATCTCGGTGCAGATGAACCGTTCTAGCCTGGCATGTAGCTTTTCAGTGCAGTATGACTTTGCAGACATCTTGCATACTGTCTGAGCAAAACTGCATGGCAGAGAAACTGTGCAGGACAAGGGTGGACCCTCATGAATGGCAGTTGAATCGGAGGGTTTTCCAGGAGTTGATCCAGCTTTGGAGCGCTCCTCAAATGATCTCATTTGCTCCACTCTTAGCAGTCCGATGATGGAATTCTGCACCAGGACTCCATGCAAGAAGGCCTGGAAGACGTGCTTTTCATTTCCATGGACAGGAGTGTTTATGCATTCTTTTCCACCATTTCCACGAATAACCAGGGTCATTCTGAAGATTCAGAAGGAATCTCCAAAGATCGTTGTGGTGATTCTCTTCTGGCCCAGACGGTATTGATCCACCCTTTTTTTTGGAAATAGCCGTCTGCAGTTACCACAACATTCCTCACTGAAGTCCAGGGGAGTTTCATCCATCCCAACCGCCAACTAATATATATGACTGTCTGGTAGAATTTTTTTTTTTTATGATCATACCTTTTAGGTGCACTCTTCCCCCTGACTGTGCATCAGGTATTAACGGAGGCAAGAAGTCCTTACTAGACTGTCATATATTGGCAAATAGAAAAGGTCTTGTAGTTCGTGCCAGAAGCAGCAGCACCATTCAGGGCTGCTATTTCTCTGGTTCTACATTGTATGAGTTGCTACTTTCTGGCCTGTCTTGTTCCTCTAAGTACATTTGTTTATTCAGTCTTGTCTACTCATGGATCCCCCTGTTTCATTGTACTTGCATGTAAAAATGATTTTGAAGGTGGTATATACATAGCCTCCTTGGGATATTAATTTTGTGTCGGAAAAAGTCTTGCTCCATTTGAGCCAGCTCATCAGGATGACTTGAGGCTCTCTAAGTGGGAAAACCGTGTTGGTAAGTGCTCTAACCTCTGCACGAAGAGCATCAGAGTTACAACCGCTTGCGGTGGGTCAGCCTTGTCATTTTCCCTGTACATAGGTTTTCTTGAGAACAAATTCTTTTATGCCTAAAGTGGTGTCTGGGTTTTAATTTGAGCCATTCTGCCCATTTCCCTGTCTTTCCAAAACTTGAGGGAGAAAGGGCACTCCCAACCTTGGATGCCCACAGACAACCCTGGAAGTAACTTGAGAGAAGTAAATCTTTTTATGAACTGTGATCAGCTCATTTCTTGTAAAGGTAAGAAACAGGGTAACCTATTTATTTCCAAGTAGTTCTCATGCTATTACCTTTTGTTAGTCTCAAGAACAAAACAATCCCAGGCAGGGTTGAGGCTTATTCTGCCAGGGTCTCTGCTTCCATCTGTGTTTTTTGGGAAAGGTTGAACTCCAAGTATTCTAGTAGCAGCAACTTGGTCCATTGTGCACACATTTGCAAAGTGTTAAACTAGATTCCTTCTCCAGGTGTAGGACCAGCTTTGCTAGGACCATTCTCCAGGGGCTCCTGGACCCTCTTCCTTCCTCCTCTCGGTCTAAGCTATGATAATCTAACCACATAGCTAAGGCCACTGCAGTAGCGATGCATATGGTGAACACATTACAGTTGTGTAAGTAAACTTACCGTAACAGTGGATGTTCCAGTATGCCACTGCTGTAGTTGCATTAGCCACTTTATTGCTCCGTTGCCCTTATTGTTGTATGCCTTTTATGCCAGTGTGTGGTCCTTTATTTTCCTAGCATTGCCCTTGTCAAGGTTTTGGCTGTCTGGCATGAAAGTTCTGAAGGGCTTGGCACCCAAACCTGACTTTTTAGACTGCTTAGCTTGAGCTAATGGTTTGGGAGTGTGGAAGGTATATTGAAACTTTGGAAATTCTGTCTGTTACCCGTATAACTGAGTGTACTGCAGCAGTGATGATTCAAACATCTACTGTTGTACAGTAGATTCCCTCTTATCAGGCCTCTTTTTAACCAGCCATCACATTACTGCCATAGCCCTAGGAAAAGACATCAGAGAACAACACTTCCACCTCCTCTTGGCTAAATAATGACAGACTTTTGAGTTTTAGACTAAATATTCATTAGAAAAATGCATAGTAACGTAAATCCTGTTCTAGCTGATGGCTGATTTTTAACCTGTAAATGCTATTTTGTATACATTTTCTGATTAACCAGCAATTCGTTTATCCAGCCTAAGGACTGGTCCCAGCAAGACTAGATAAGAGGGAGTCTACTGTAGTACATTTGCTTATGCAATTGTACTTTCTCCATTTTCAGTTTGGCCAATGGCAATTAACACAAGCTTTCCCAAAGACTGAATTTACTAACACAGGAGTGGAGGATTTGATATGCTCTAATAAAGAAGCTTTTCAACTAACTGCCTGGATGATGACATTTTGATAACCTTTTGAGCACTTTTTTGAGAACGTGCAGCAGGTTCTAAAGGTGACAAGAAAACTTTCTACTGGAAACTATGTGCAAATGTAAAAGATTGTAGTCTTAGTCACCCACCTACATGAAACAGTAGGGGCATGTTGCACCTAATGCCACACACGACTCCCTTAATCTACCTGGTACCTTAACTTTGTTAGAAAAGCTCACTGTTGCTCTATTTCAGACTGCTTCTTCTGCACCTGTGATAATGCTTACCTGGAAAATCACCCTTCTACTAATCTTCACTTCTGCCAGGTGCATCTTTGAATTGCAAGTCCTCGTGCAAGGAGTGTCTCCAGGTCTTCCGCAAGGACAGTCACCCTTGGGGCTAATCTTGCTCAAGATTGCTTCTGAGGTCACTCTTAACCTAGCCATTCATCTCCCAATAATCCCCAAACAAAGGAGAAAGAATCTTGCATTCTCTTGATGTTCACAGGTAGCTGAGATTCTACCCTGCATAGGACTAAATTCCTTGGCAAGCAGATCAGCTTCTGGTCTACTTTACTGAGGGCAAGGAGGGAGAGGGCTATGGGAAAATGGACCATATCAAAGTAGTTAGCTGGTTGCATTGGCTTTTGTTCTCATAATGGTAAACTGATTCCTAACACCATAAGGTCACATTCTGCCTGGAATTAAACAACCAGAGTCTTCCTAAAGAGGACCACAACTCACTGTTCTGGAAATTCTCTGTTCACTCCTTCACAAAACAGTACAACTTTGTTGACATTTCCAAAGCCAGAGCTTTTTTGTTTCTGCCATTCTACAGAGGTTTTGCTCCTTTTCTGAGACTGCTTACCATTAACCCTTCAATTGTAGCTTTGAGAATCTTTCCAAGACTCAGGACCACAACACTGACTGCGTTGAGTATAGTACAGATGTATTTCAAGGATGCATCTGCAGTCATCACATATGGGTTGTCCTGCCTCAGGCAGCCCTTCGGTCGGCCGGATTCCAAAGTCTGGGTCCGGCGTCGGCTGATGTCGCCTTCCCGACGCCAGAGCCTGGGGTATAAAAGCGTCAGCCGACGCCATCTTCCTCAGTCTTTCTTGCCGCGTGGTGCCCGAAGCAGAAGCAGTTCGCAAGTGCCGGTCGGCCAGCTCCTGTAATTCAGCTAAACTGAAGACTTCAAAAGCCAAGTACCCCGTTGGGGACTCTTTCTTGCCTCAGCCGATGTCAGATAAAATTAATAATTGCTTAACTTGTGGGAAACAAATACCTCATAAGGATTTCCACTCTTACTGCCTACCTTGCCTAGGCCCAGACCACGACGTCTCGGCCTGTTCCACCTGTGCTTCCTTCAACCGACACACTCTAAGATGTCGGTCGGAGTTTGCAGAGGAATTTTTTGGGGCTAGTTTTGCTTACAAAATGCCGTCAGACTCAGACTACACATTTAATACAGACACGGAAGGACAAGGACCGACACACGCGGTCCGTGGTTTCGGCTGAAACCGCGGCCAGGCCTACCACGAGTGTCTCGGCTGAAACAGAGTCCTTGGTACTACCGTTCACCGAAACCGTACAACAGACAACCTCGGCCCCGGAGGCCATTACTGTATCGGTTGTTGAATCTCCATTGGAATCTGATGTCCAGGAACCTTCCGACACCATTCACTTAGACAAAACTACACCAGCACGTGGTGCAGCCAGGCCTCCTGCATCCATGTCTATTAAGGCATTCTCTAGGGCTAAAGCTGTTAACCCTGGGAGGCATAGATTTTGAGTGTTTATCTCTCAGGGACCCACTACAGGTTCTCAGATCCTTAGTCTAGCAGAGGACCTTATTTCATTAATTAGGGGCTCTCAGCCTCATCTGGACAGGGGCTCTCAACCTCCTACAGAAAAAAGGCCCAGGGTTGAGCCCTCTGATCCCCTCTCCTCAGATGAGGCCTCTGATGGCTCTGCTCTCTCGGACTACCAGGAGGAGGCTTTTCCGGCCTACGAGGATTCAGATGCAGAGGAATCTATCCCTTCGGCCCCCCCTCCTGAAGAACTGTCTTTTGGGGAAACTCTGCACACTATGTGGGAGCATTTCCAATGGCAGGGCCAGGAATTCTCTGATTCCAGGAAGAGATTAAGGACCTTCTTGCATTTGCCTCAACATAGACCTTTGGCTATT
Source organism: Protopterus annectens (assembly GCF_019279795.1). Classification (NCBI taxonomy): domain Eukaryota; kingdom Metazoa; phylum Chordata; order Ceratodontiformes; family Protopteridae; genus Protopterus; species Protopterus annectens. The sequence goes on from NC_056739.1 coordinate 1,481,722,219, forward strand.
CCCCCTGTTTTGAATGTCATTGATGATGTGTACTCTGAATCTAGCACAACCCCTGACACTCTTCCCTCCGCCCCCTGCCAAACCCGATAGGTACTACAGGGTCCCGGAATCACACCTTTTCCTTTACAAGGCCCACTCTGCTGATCCAGAAACTGTCTCCCAGGGTCCTAAAGGGGTTGCAGCTGTCACTACAAAAAATCCACTCCCCTCTGAAAGGGAGTCCAGAGCTTAAGAGCGATGGGGTAAAAAAGTGTATACTTCTGCTACCCTTTCTATGAGGGCTTTAAACTGTCAATTTCATATGATACAGTACCCAAGAATATTTGTTAGATGAATTGCATAAAAAGCTGTCTTCCCCTGAACCCCTAGATCGCAAATCACTTCAGAATCTGGTACATAACTCTCAACAGGTTAGCAACCATTTCTTGCAGTGTGGTTATGATGCATTGGAAGCTTCATGTAGGTCAGCTATGACAGGTGCAGTCATACGTAGGCATGCTTGGCTGAAGGAACAATCTCTGCCAGACCATGTTAAAGCAAAGCTTCTGGATGCTCCACTGGAAAAGCAAAAGTTATTTGGCTCCACTGCTCAGGAGGTGTTAAAGAAATTTGAAGAAAAGGCAAAATCTGTACAAACAGTCAAAAGATTTTATGCAAGTCCAACCACCTAGATTCAGTAGAAATTGGCCTTCCAAGAACGGGTCCTTTCCAGACAGACAGATTTCAGAGAGGCAAGAACAGGCGTGCCAGAGGTAGAGGGCAAGCTAGAGGCTCCTACAGAGGACGTCAATGGCAGCATCCCAACCAGAGAGGTGTAGTGCAGGGCCTACAACTGCTGCACAAGGACAGACTCAATGACTTTACTTTGACACCGCCAACCAGGGCTCAATTGGAAGCACCTTTGGGCGGAAAGCTTTTCTTATTTTCAGAGAAACTGGCACATTATTACAAGGGACAAATGGACACTACAAATAGACAAAGGATACAGGTTCCATTTCCACACATTACCGAAAAGAAAAGGCATGCCAGACCTGCCACCAAATCAAAGGGCAGAGGCTTTGAAACAAATCTCCAACTTAATGAAATTGAAAGCAATAGAAAAGGTTCCTCTCGCAGAACAAAGCCAAGGATTTTATTCCAGACTCTTCCTTGTTCCAAGAAAAGAAAAGCAATGGAGGCCTATTCTCGACTTGTCCGCACTAAATACTTATCTCATTGTGCCAAAATTCAAAATGCTGACTCTACAGCAACTCCTTCCCATGCTGGGCAAGGGGTCTTGGCTGGTAACTCTAGACCTCAAGGAGGCATACCTGCATGTCCCTATCAGACAAAGCTGCAGAAAACACCTCAGATTTCTTGCAGGTTCAGAGCATTATCAATTCTCAGCATTGCCCTTTGGCTTATCTACTGCGCCCAGAGTATTCACAAAATGCCTGGCATCAGTAATTGCACACTGCAGACTTCAGGGGATGCAAATATACCCGTATCTGGACGACTGCCTTATACAAGCGGACAGCCAACAAATTTTGGTAAAACACTTGAATTATGCCATCTATCTATCTTCAGGCCTTGGGATATACAGTCAACATTCACAAGTCAAGACTTGTACCATCCCAAAGAATAAGTTTTCTGGGTGCGGATCTGGACACAACCACCCAAATGGCTTTCCTCACAGAAGAAAAACAAAACCAACTACCGGATTACTTCAAAAACCTGTCAAGACGAACTCAGCTGACTGCAAGGAAAATCCTGCAGGCCCTGGGTTACATGGCTTCTTGCATTCTTCTGATTCCTCAAGCAAGGCTACATATGAGGAAACTCCAATGGTACCTCAGGAGTTTATGGACTCGGCACAGTCACAGCTTGGAAACTTTGATACCACTCATCCCATGCCTTCAAAGGGAATTTCTGTGGTGGGCTCAGGCAAGCCAGTCAAACAGGGGTTTGCCCTTCAGCAAACCAATAGCCAGCCAAACCCTTACAATGGACGCTTCAGACCACGGATGGGGAGCGCACATGGAAGGAAGATGCATTCAAGGACTATGGTCACAAAAAGAGCTACGCATGCACATAAACCAAAAGGAAATGCTGGCAGTGATACATGCAATCGAGGCCTTCAAGTTATTTCTACATCAAGGCCACCTGTTAATAAGGACAGACAACACTACAGTTATGTGGTACATAAACAAGCAAGGAGGCATCCATTCCTACCCTCTTTGCAGACTTGCAATGAATCTATGGGAACTTTCCCTGACTCTCAATATACAGCTGCAATCCCAGTTTGTACCAGGAAAGGACAATATACTGGCGGACAGCTTAAGCAGGAACATCATGGATGCTCACGAATGGATGCTGCACCCAGACATCTTCCATCAGATAACACAATCATGGGGGAAACCGGACATAGACCTCTTTGCCTCCCCACACAATCATCAGCTGGACAAATTCTGCACAAGGACATACCACCCACAAGCATGGAAAGTGGACGCCCTCTCTTTCAGCTGGAGAGCTCTAACAGTGTATGCATTCCCACCTCTTCCATTAATGACCAAGGTCTTACTGAAGATCAGGGCAGAGCAACCAAGAGTGATTCTGATAGCTCTGGACTAGCCAAGACAGCACTGGTACCCATTGCTAAAGAGCATGGCACGGACTAAACCATGGCTTCTGCCACAATGGCCGCTTCTCCTGACACAGCACAATTACAAAACTCTGCATTCCAACCTGAAAACATTACAGCTAGCTGCCTGGAAAATACTTTGACTCATCACCAGGATAGGCTATCCAAGAGAGTAAAGGATATCATCATGGAAGCAAAATTGAAAAACAAATTCGGAACCCCGAACGAAACTCTGAAACTGCCAAAAAGTTAGCGACTGTTGAAAAATAGAAAGAAGCTGCAAAGCCAGATGAAATTTAGCGCTTTCTTTCACTTTATTGTCAACGTGAACTTCCTCAGAAAACCAGGATGCCTCCCAACATTCTTCATTGAAAATATCGTCGTCAGATGTTAGACGACTAAGCCTGATCAGTGGAAATGTTTCCACGGGATCATCACAAGTCACCATTAAGATTGTTATTAATATTTTTGCCATTTATGATATCAAGTAATTATGGTCTTACATGTATTATGTAACATCAGGTTGAGTTGTCATTATTATTATCATTTTTTCTATTTCAGTTAATAGGGGTATATTTTTAAGTAATGGACACAGGTTTGCCACGGTCCATTTTAAAAGTTTTGACATTTGGTCATTATAGATCGACTTTTACTGTAGGTGTCATCATTATTTTAGTAATGATGTATTATGTTACATTAGATCATACATTTAAAGTAATTTTTATAATATGTTCATACATTTTTTAAGAAATGTTATTATTGTCATTTGGGATGTACATCATTTCCTGTCTATGGCTTTAAAACCAGGATGTTGGGAGGCATCCTGGTTTTCTGAGGAAGTTCACGTTGACAATAAAGTGAAAGAAAGCGCTAAAATTCATCTGGCTTTGCAGCTTCTTTCTATTTTTCAACAGTCGCTAACTTTTTGGCAATATCATCATGGAAGCTCACAGGCCTTCCACAAGAAAGGCGTACTCAGCAAAGTGGAAAAGATTTCACACCTGGAGCACCTCAAAGGGCCTAGTTGCAACAGTTATGAACATGGCACATATCCTGGAATATTTAGCAGAAATGCTCCACAATGGCCTGTCTTACTCTTCCATTAAAATTCATGCTTCAGCAATTTCAGCAGAGTACAATACTGATCCACCTGATGTCCTTCATGGATGCATCTGCAGTCATAACAAATGGGTTGTCCTGTCGTCAGGCAGCCCTTCGGTCGGCCGGATTCCAAAGTCTGGGTCCGGCTTCGGCTGGTGTCGCACTTCACCCGACGTCATCTCTGCTGGTCTTCGGGTATAAAGGCATCAGCCGACGCCATTTTCCTCAGTCTTTCTTGCCGCGTGGCGCCCGAAGCAGAAGCTGTTCGCAAGTGCCGGTCGGTCAGATCCAGAGATTACTACTACCGAATACTACTTCGAAGACTTCTAAAAAGCTAAGTACCCCGTTGGGGACTCTTTCTTGCCTCAGCCGATGTCAGAAAAAGTCAATAACTGTTTAACTTGTGGGAAACAAATACCTCATAAAGATTTCCACTCTTACTGTCTGCCTTGCTTAGGCCCAGACCACGACGTAGCAGCCTGTTCGGCCTGTGCTTCCTTCAACCGACTAACGCTTAGGCGTCGGTCGGAGTTTGCTGAACAGTTTTTCGGCTCAGATTTTGCGTACATTATGCTGTCGGATAAGACAGTTTCTAAGAGGAATTAAGAACATCAATCCTCCAAGGAAACCACCACTGCCTACTTGGGACCTTAACTTCGTGTTGGAAAAACTAACACTGCCTCCCTTTGAGCCAGCAGCATCTGCAGAACTACAGTTCGTCTCTTGGAAGACTGCCTTCCTTCTGGCCATAACCTCAGCAAGAAGAGTATCCAGAGTTACAGGCCCTCATGGCAGTACAGCCATTTCTTATTTTTCATCAAGACAGAGTCTCATTGAGAACCAATCCTTCATTTACGCCAAAGGTGGTATCTAGGGTCTCATTAAACCAAGCTATTCACCTGCCTACCTTCTTTCCAAATCCACAAAACAAAGGGGAAAAGCTTCTGCACACCCCGGACATACACAGTTGCGCTACTACTTGGACAGAACTAAAAATTACAGAAAAACTGACCAGTTGTTTGTAGCATATGCTGCTGGTGCACAAGGAAAAGCAATTTCAAAACAAACAATTTCAAAATGGATAGGGAATTGCATTAGTTTCTGTTACTCCTTTCATGGAAAAACTGTGCCAGCTAACATTAGGCCTCATTCGAACAGAGCCACAGCCACCTCCACAGCCTTCTTAAGAGGGGTGGCTACTAAGGACATTTTAGAAGCTGCTACATGGAGCTCCGTGCATACATTTTCCAAGCATTACAACTTACCTTTATATTCCAGATCCAGAGCAGGCTTTGCTACGGCAGTCCTGCAGGGCATTTTAGCTACACCATCCTTTACATAGATCCTCCTCCCCCAGATTGGCTATGGTATTCTACCCATATGTGATGACTGCAGATGCATCCTTGAAGGACATAGTACAGATGTCCTTCAAGGATGCATCTGCAGTCATAACATATGGGTTGTCCTGCCTCAGGCAGCCCTTCGGTCGGCCGGATTCCAAAGTCTGGGTCTGGCCTCGGCTGATGTCGCACTTCACCCGACGTCATAGCTCCTGGGGTATAAAGGCATCAGCTGACGCCATTTTCCTCAGTCTTTCTTGCCGCGCGGTGCCCGAAGCAGAAGCTGTTCGCAAGTGCCGGTCGGTCAGATCCAGAGATTTCAGCTACCGAAGACTTCTAAAAAAGCTAAGTACCCCGTTGGGGACTCTTTCTTGCCTCGGCCGATGTCAGACAAAGTAAATATTTTGTACCTACCATAAATGTAGATGTCCGATAGGTATGCATCTGCAGTCAGGTTTACCTTCCCCTCTGTGGTATTTCTTGGGTACATTCCCCTCTCATAGCTAGCTGGGGTTATCTGTTATGGTGTATTTGTTTTTATATATGTATATATTTTTGTGCATGTTTGGAATTTATTGCATTTCTTCAAATTTAGCCTTCCTTAGAGGGCACCTGGCATCTGGGGCAAGAAAAACTGAGGAAGATGGCGTCGGCTGATGCTTTTATACCCCAGGCGCTCTGACGTCGGGGAAGGGGCGACATCAGTCGACGCCGGACCCAGACTTTGGAATCCGGACGACTGAAGGGCTGCCTGAGGCAGGACAACCCATATGTGATGACTGCAGATGCATGCCCATCGGACTTCTACATTTATGGTAGGTACAAAACTGTACTTTGCGTTAGGAACTTGCCATAATTGTAGGTATTCGAGTAGATCACTGTTGAAGTGCTCTGTCAATCCCAACTACTTGTGTTGCTCTCTACCTGTCTGGGGTTAGGCTAGATACCATGCCCAGTTGCCTCCCCCCAATTCTTCCTTGCTACACCTAGTCAGTTTTCAGTAGAGTTGGTCAAGCTTCTCCTAGAGGACAGGTGGACCCTTCGTCCCTCGGGCAAGAGAGACCTGAATATTACACTGGTTGATATACTCCCTACTAGACATCGGAAGTATAAGGGAGTTGTCTGCTGGCATTGGGGGGGGGGGGTGTGAAATTCTCTGGTAGTCAAGCTGACCACTGACACCTGCAGGCAGGAATTCCTAAGCCTCTGTACTACAATGATGATCATCTCAAACATCTACAATTATGGTAAGTTAACACTGCTGTACCTTTTTAACATGCTCTACATCCCTCGTGTACCAGCATATATTGTTTTGCTTGGTGCATATGTATGAAGCTCCGTGAAGGCACCAAACGTTTTGTAGCCTAACAGACCACTTGTACTGCAATAATGAGGGCAGAACAAGACCAAAATGCGATGTCTATAGCTAGTGCTGTTTGGCTTTATTGACTTGAATGTACCCATAAAGACCTTGGTCAATATTCGTGGGTATTCAAAAACCATGCATCTGAAACAATGAGTATGTTCTTAAAGATAATGTGCAACCATTCTGTGTGCAAACCTGCAGTTTCTTTCTTCATTGTTAACAGGATGGCTTCCCACCCTGCAAATCCAGTTTACTGAATATTCTGTTTAATTTTACTGTTTCTTGCTGGTAAGCTTTGACTGTCCTCAAACTAGCGTAGTACCTCTGTCTTTGCATCGTCACACGTCACTTTGTTGATACAAAGCTAGATCTTTACTGCAGTAGTAGGCTGCGTCTCTTTTGTGTGTGTGTTTTTGTGTAAGTAAATATCCTGTTAATGTTGCACATGGGCTTGAGCACAGGATGTCTGATTATTGGAATAAGTTTTGCATTAGCTCACGTTTTCTGAGTAAAATGAACCATAAATTATCCTCACTAGTTTACTAGAAAATTTAATGTTTTATGAGGGATGGACCAGATGAAAATGAGGCAAAATCGGGGGCATTCTGCAAAAATCACAGATAAATGAAAAGAAAGCTTCAGTGACATTAGGCAAAATGAGTTCATGGAAAGTTTTTTGCTTTGCACTGCATGTGATCTTAATTGACAGTAAAACAGAAGCAGCCTTCACTTTTGTTCACACAAAAGGAATGCAGAATGTTGGTGGTTTGAAGACTGGCTTTACCGACTTGTAATTAACCTTAAAATTGAAAACTAAAAAATACAAAAACACTTCCCAAGTCAAAGTTCTGTCTGTACACCTTTCTCCCTCTTGCTGACTAGGTAATAGACTCTTCTGATCCCAAGGTGTTATCGGCATGTCAGCAAGGAAGTAGAAGTTACTGCAGTTTCATTTTTTTTTTTTGTTTGTTTTTTTGGGAAGAGGACATCCTTAACAAGAAAAGTGAGAATGCAAATTTAAAAAAGGAAGGCAGACAGCTTAAACTGCTGAAGAACTGCATTTTTGAACCGGTTGGATACTGTGATTCAGTTTGCACATTATCTTTAAGAGGTAATTTGCATATATTCAGTGGTCCTCAACTGCAGGAGGTTTAAGGTGAAGACTGTAGCTTGGCAGGGTCTGTTATGCAGTTTTTATAATTAGGGTAAGTTGATAATGAAACAGTACTGTTAAGCCAAAATTCAGTTACCTCTGCCATGTGTAGGTTATGTAAATGCAAGCATGATTCACCTGAAGTACATTTATTCCTTGTGTTGACAGAGTGACCCTTTTAGAGCTAGTGAGGCATGCAAAGCACTATGGCCAGTTTGCTAAGCTGTGGAAGCTGAAGCCTGTCTTACTAATGGAGTAAGTGAAAAAGATGAGGGGGGAGTGGATGGTGTGAAGGGACAGAGCAGGGGAGGTGCTTATTAAAAAAAAAAAAAAAAAAAAAAAAAAAAAAAAAAAAAAACTGAGGGGTGCAGGTGAGAAGGGCTGGGAGAAATTTGCATATACCTCTGGCTTTCATTGGCATTCAGATTCTAGAAGCGAGTACAGCAGTAGTAATGGGTAGGAGAACCCTGTATTATGAAGCATTACAGAAGTTGAGTGATTGGGGTAGGACTTACTGGCAGTGCAGTAGTAAGCACAGTGCCTAAAAATGGTTAAAGGGAAGAGAAGTTTTAAGTTTATCTTAAAAGTAGAGTTACAGTAGTTTACAGACTTCAGGCATGATTCATTGCATTTGTCTGCATTTGATTGTGACACAAAACTGATGTAAGTTGATCAAAGTAGAGTAAAACGGGTATTGTTTAGTCCTCCAATGTAATAATGTGGATGCACAGAGCAAATATTGGAAACTTGACAATTGACTATAGCACTAAAATATTACCCTAAATTAAGAGGACAAAAATATTGGGACATTAAAGAGGATAGTAATGGTCAACCTGTATCTGTTTTGATAATGCCTAATTCGTGCCACTCACTGTGAAGTTCAGTGGTTCAAGTAATTCCCATGAATAGTTTCCTAGGATTTGACAAGTGGTAGATTGTGTGATCAGGTTTACCTTCTAGACATGTATAGTACAATGTCCAGAGTAGTTTTTAACAGTATAAATGTCGTGATGCACCAAATGTTGACGGAAGAGTAGAAATGTTTAAAGGGGTCATACCAAGATAGCCATAACCATAGCTGTTAATGTAAGTACTTGCATTTCTTTAAGTCTGGTACTAGTTCTTTGAGGGTAGAAGTGCTATTAGTAACTGAAGCTTGCAGATTTTTTACAGCTGGAAACAATGGTGAGAGATTAGGAGCAGACAGAGTACATCCAGGAGCAGTAAGGAGAAAAGCACAACTGAGCAACTGCAGGTTTTGCAGCCTTTTCCATAACTTCCCCTTTCTGTTTTTAGGCAGGGTCCTACACCTCAGTAAATCTAGGGAGCCTTTTCTTTCTCATTGGGACATTAAATATGGGGTGAGAATTGATGACCCCATTAGTACCTTTTTGGCTTGGTGGCTCTGAATCATTTATCCTAGAAAACACTCCTTCGTGTTTGCTGCATACATAGGTGGATCTTTGACTGGCCGTCTCTGCAGTGTATAAAGAACCATCCAGAGTCGTTCACAGGGATATGCAAATCTTAGACCTAAAATCTCCTTAGAGTTAGGAGTGGTCTCAGAATTGGCTTTTGAGTAAAAAAAAAAAACATTCAGCTGCCAGTGTTAAATCAAACCCCAAACCAAATTGGAAAGAAAATTGCTTTTATTTTGCATAAAGAATTGAACTACATCAAGAGAGCAAAGATTTTGAGAGCTTGACAAGCTCTTCTTGTGCAAGATGAACAAGATAGACTGTTGCCAAAACAAGTGCTCTCTGAATGGTTGGATAATTGCATTGTGGTGTGAGCATCTTAAATAGGTAAGTAAAGAATTTTCCTAGCACAGGAGCTATTGCAGCAACTCCCTCTTTAAAATAAAAAAATATTTAAATATTTATGAAGCAGCCACACCCACTTAGTGTTCACACTTTGCACAAGTATTAAAAGTTAGACTTTTAGTCCAGGGGCAGGACAGACTTTGCCACTTTAATCTTGCATGGCAGTCTATGACCACCTCCCTAACTCTGGATCCATGCTGCTTTAGTACTGTAATATTGTAGCAGTGATCCTTATGAGCATAATACTGCTGTGCAGGTATAGTCAGTAGTGCACAGTACCTGTTCAAAGAGAAGGATCTTTGCAGCATTTATAGGTTTCACCAGCCACCGCCATTGGTTTAGCTTCTTCAGACATGGTATTGGCTGGTGAATGGAGTGAAACCTTTGTGGACCATCTGTCTTGCTAACTGGTGCGAAGAAAATATTTTAGCATTTTTCTGTTCCTCATTTACATCCTCACATAGTAAAAAAAGAGGGATGCCAATTGGCCTCCCCATATTCCCTTTCACTTAGAAGTTTTGAACCCAGTAGTATACTGTCTTATAGTCTGTTCCTCTACAATGGTTTCAGTTCCCTTTAATATAAAGATGAACAAAATTCCACCAAAGGATAGTGAGAGCCAGTAACTTTAGAGTGGGTGTTACAACAGCTTTGGGTTAGAGTTTTGAGTTCAGCCGTAATAGCTTTTGGTCACATCTTACTGTACTAAGGTGCAGTAACAGTTCAGTTCTTATTACACCAGGTCCTGATACTAGTGTTAGTCAGTGTATCGGACTGTAACAATTAGCCATTGGAGCCTTTTGCAATTGTGACAGTTTTTAGGCCCATGTTTCTGGCCCTTTTACCACTTGGGTTCATGTTTTATGGTATTAAGCTATGATAATGGCTGTTGTAGTTTTTAGCTAGTATACTTTGCTGTTAAAACAGCTTTTGGTAACTCATTTTGGTTCAGTCTAGATTTTAGCTGTTATAATAGGTGTAAATGTATAACTGTGTCTTGTTTTTTCTTGGCAATGGCTGAAATTCTCTCCAGCATCTTGGACTGTTTTGAAATAGTTTTGCAGTAGAATAGAGACTCTCACTTCTGATCTTCAGTGATTCCTGATTGAAATCACTGTTGCAGTATTCCTAACAGATGGGTTTTTACTGCTGATGTCCAGCCAGGGTACTAAAGCCTAAACCTTCCTAGTAGCATATATCTGACGTGTGACTTCTGCTTACAAATGTAGGGGTATGCAAGTGTAAATCCTCAGTTTTGCCGCCAGCCTAAATGCAAGTCTTGCACCAGTCTGTCCGATCTTCATGTAGTTTGTAGTGCAAGCCTCCTTGGATCCAGAAAAGGTCCCATTTGGGGTACTTGGCCCTTGTTTAATCCGTTTTGCTGTGATTTTGTTAGATGTCAGCCAGGAGGTTTGTGTGGTAGGCAGGTATTGTATAACGACCTTTATACTTGGTCTTTTCTGCTCCAGTACACATCGCAGCTGCATATTTTATTGCATTTGTCAATCCTTTGCACCCAGGGTTTTGCTTTCCTGTTTGTCTTTGAGTATATGTTCTTAGACCTAGTGGCTGAAATGTTTGGCCCAGTCTAAGATGGCAGATCCCTCCACACCCTAATATACGTTCTGCTCTTAATCAAAAGGTCTAGGCCCAAGGCTCTGCTCAAGTCCAACTCCAACATACCTGGAGAGGTTACAGAACCCATGGTATGTCTGCCTCTACCTTTGATCCCTGCTATCACAACCCGGTTGGAGGCAGGTATGGCATCAGAAGACCGCATGTCCAAAGAGACTGCTACCACAACTAAGAAGAGTGAGCCATGGATCATTACCTCAAAGGAACCAGAAGATATCGCTCAAATTTTAGTTTGGGAAGAGATTCCTGGAAAAATGAAGTAAGCCAGGTGTCAGAAATACCTTGCTTGATTCAAGCAGATATTGCCTTAAAGAAAAAGTGACAAAAGGGAGGAGGAGTGGATGGACATTCTCAGGGCCTGTTCAAGACCATTATGACTCTTAAACCGCTTTCCATTTCATTTTCTCCACCCATTCCACATAAGGTTACTGTGGAATAGTCTTTTGAAGGGGAGGCCTCAGACTCTTAACATTCCGTAGCTTACTCATCTCAAATTTACTCTCCTGGCCAGATCCCCTCTGAGGATTCCCTGTCTCTTGATTCCCCTGTGGAGGGTGCATCCTTTGGAGGATGAAACATTTTGAGTGAGAGTCTAAGCAAATTTCTAATGTTCAGAAGAGATGCTACAGTCTGTTAGAAGTGGGTATTCTGACCACTTCATCTGTCTCTCCAGTCCTGAAAGCCTTTTTGGATGCATTTGCATCCACGTTCACAGTTCCTGACTCTCTGCCTCCAGCTCCTAAATGGCCAGACAGATTCTACAAGGTTCCGTATGACCTTAAAGTTCCTTTTTAAGAATAGCTGATCCTTCAGCTGTTTCCTTAAGCTTGGATAAACTGAAGCTACTGCCAAATGCTAATGCTTTTAGCATCAGACAAGGACAGCAGGGCTTATAGCTGTGTGTAAAAAGGTCTGCACTTCTATCCTGGCTCTTCTGGGCCATTAATTATCTGACCCAGATGACCAAATACCTGTTGTCTATTGTAAACAATTTGAACAAGGCTGTAGCTTGCATGTCCAGTATAGATTTCAAGCAACAAGTTTCATTCTTGCCAAGTCAGGCTACACAAGTGGCTATACGTAATACACAGTTCAGCTATAAAGCGGTTTAGGTGTCTTCCAGGGCAGGTACTGCATCAGGCATTTGGAGGTATCCTTGGTTGCATAACCAGCCCCTGCCAGATTTCAAGGCTCAACTACTAGAAGTCATCGAAATCTGTATCTTCAGTGTTGGCCTCTGCACCAATCCTACCAAAGACATTAGACTCCACCTCTGTGCCATCTTTGGTTTCCTTAACTCTGGCAGTCTTTGCTGGCACTGTCCACAGCTACGCCGCAGAGTCTGCCTTTAATGTCTACTTTGGAATTTCCCACACCAACAATTGCTCCCATGCATATCTTTACTTTTGACACTTTGGTGCCAGTGATTCCAACAGCCAGGACCCAATATTCACCCTCAGTGGATCTCTTCCTGGGGCAGCAGTACAGCCCCGTCTTAAAAAGACACGACTCCTCGTCGGAGATATTGACGCGATTGTCCAGGAGCATTTCAGAATTTGATGTGGTGTGCCTTGTGGATTAGCTGCTGATGGTGAGAGGGATTACTCCATCATCCAAAAGTTTGTTTCACCTCAGTTTCATTTTATTAAACTGTTTTTAATTTCCTATGAGTATTTGAGAGTATTTTTTTTTTGTTTTAACAACCATCCAAAACTCCCCTCCCTGTTGGAGTTGGGAGTCCTCCGCAAACTCCAGTTCACTCTCCTCCTTTGACTTCTGTGCATGTATTGAAGCCCTCATTGGCTCCCACTCACTATGGTGCTGGAGCCATCCCTTTGGCTCTCTGTTCATTTGGAACACAGACTTTCTCAGGATCGTGGCTAGTCCGTAGGATACCCTGCCACAGGGTGCCCTTTCTTTTGAGTCCTCAGAAGCTCCTGCTGAAGAGGTCTCTAGCAAGAAGACTTGCAAGGGGAAGCACGTGGACTCAACTGAGGAGTCCCTTACCAAAGACAATGACTACGATGAAGGGGAAGGGTCCTTTCGGTCGTCCCCAATCTCTCCTTTGGAGACATCCTGGAAATATTGAAACAGAGGATTGACTGGAAGCCCTCCAAGCCTTCCTCCGAGGTGTCCGTGTTCGTCCCTCTACTTCCTGAGTGACCCCACTTGCAGATGAGCTAGTCCAGCCCATTCTGCAGCGTGCATGGAAAAGTCCTGATACTATTGAACTGATCCCAAGGAGGCCAGACAAAGTCTCATCTCCCCTTGAACAACATCCTCGGTAGTCCAAGGGATTTCCAGTAGACACGGTGGTGGTGGCTGCCACAAAAAGGAACTGGCTGAGGAGAGCCAAACTGTCCACCCCCCCCCCCAAACTAGGAGTCTCTGGTGGTAGACAGACTAGGGAAGCAAATCTGTCTCATCGTCCTTTGCTGTTGGGTCTTTCGATTATCTGGCACACTTCACCAGGCTTCAGAGAGACTTAGTGACTGAACTTAACAAAACCTTAGCAGGAGCTGTGTCTGACGAGGTTCCCGACAAAGTTGCTTCACAGCTAGCTATCCTGGAATCCGTTTCCATCTCCTCCATGCATCTAATTTCTCATGCCATGGAAGGAGCTGCCAGAGTGGAGGGTTTAGATGTTGCCATGAGACGCCATGCCTGGCTGCGCCTTTGTGACTTTGTGGACCCCTTTGTCTTCCTTCCTGAATGCTCCAGTAGAAGTTTCTTCCCTTTTCGGCCCGAAAGTGAAAGACACAATAGCCAGGTGTCAAAAGGACAGCAAGACCCTTTCTGCCATGGGCGTACATTTTAAAAACCCCTCAGCGTCCATATTCTAGGAACCAGAGGAGTGGAAAGATGTGGCACAAGAAATTACAGGGTCCTTTCCGCAACACACGTGGTGAGTATACTCCCCGTTGCTGCGGGGCTAAGTCAACCGGAAGATGCCCTTATAAGGGCAGGGGGGGGTCCACGTAACCAAGGTTCCAGAGACTCTCTCTCGGGAAAACTCTACCAGCGCTCCTTAGAAGCTAGCCCGATTGCTTTCCCCTGGAAGCAGTCGGGGGATGTTTTTCCTTGCACCATTCTGCCTGGCAAACAGTTTTATGGGTGCAATGGATCATTACCCGAGGATACCACATCCCATTCAGTCTTTACCCAGCATCACCAACTTGAATTCCCATCATTCCACCCAGTCAAAGGGAGACAGCAGTATTAGAAATTCAAAAGCTGCTTCAAAAAAGTCATCCAAACAGTCCCACCAGACCAAAAAGGATCCATTTTTTACTCAAGATTCTTTAGTGCCAAAAAAGACAGACCAATCCTGGATCTCAGCATCCTAAACAAATTTGTCAAGCAAGAAAAATTCCAGAAGGTTACGGTTCAGTCTGTTCTTCTGTTATTGGAGAAAGACTATTGGATGTGCTCAGTAGATCTTCAGGATGCATATTACCATATAAAAATGGGCAAATGCTCCAGAAGATTTCTTCGCTTCTGGCTAGGAGCCAATGACTTTCAATTCTGCCTACTGCCCTTTGGACTCTGTACAGCCCCCACAGTGTTCACCAAGTGCATGGCAGTGGTAACGGCTCACATGAGACTGCAAAGATTCAGTGTTTCCATATCTAGACGATTGGCTCCTCACCGCCCCCACAAAGCGTCTACTGGAGACAGCATTACTGTACACTCTTAGACTTGCAGAATATCTGGGAATCTCGAATTGGGGAAAGTGCAACCTAATCCCTTTTCAAGCCCTAGAATTTATTGGAGCAATCTTTAATACATCTGCTTGCCTAGTATCTTTCCCAGATCAGACTACACAGGTTAAGATCGCAAATCCGGATGATACTCTGTCAAAACCTAGTTCTAGCCGAACAGTATTTAAAATTCCTAGGATGTTCTTCGTGTTTCACTGTTGCAGTCATTACATTTGGGTAATCTGCTTGCAGGATGCCCTCAGTCGGCTTGAATTCCAAAGTCTTGGGTCCTGCGTCGGTTGCTGTCTTTTCTTCCATGACATCAGGTCTTCAGGGGTATAAAACATGCAGCCAACCTCATTTTCTTTAGTCTTTCTTGCCGCGTGGTGCCTGAAGCAGAAGCATTTCGCAAGTGCAGATCGGCCGACTACTGAAATGTTCGAGTTTCAGAACCGAAGTCTTCACTAAAGCTTAGTACCCCGTTGGGGAAACTTTTCTTGCTTTTTACCAATGTCAGAAAAAGTTAATAATTGTATTATTTGTGGGAAGCAAATACCTCATGAGGATTTCCATTTATACGGTATTCCTTGCCTAGGCCCTTATCACAACGTGCCTGGCTATAAGTTTTATGCTAGATTTAACCAACGCACTATTAAGCGTCTGTATATTTTTGCATCAAAGTATTTTGGAAACTGATTTAACTACCCAGAAATGTCGTCTGATAGCAATCCGACTACCAGAGTACATAAACACAAAGAAAAGGACAGAGAGAGGCAGTAGAGATCCAAAACCGACGACGAAACTTCTAAGCCAGTCGCCAGTTCGCCGGTACTCAATGAGGCGCTTTCACAGCCCCTGATACCCACTACATTCGAGCCGCAGGCCTCTACCGACACCCATGTGGAGTCCGGCATGCCGCAAGATACTCAAGATATTGGACCGATGGATGCATCTCCCTCTGATGGGTCTGGAGCCGCCGAGCAGGCACCGGCTTCTGAGGGTGTATTCAGACCTCAACATTTGTATATCAAACTGACAGCTGCAAAACCAAAGACAAAAGCAACTTCTAAAACTAAAAAACTGACGCATGAGCCACGTGCACAGGCCTCTATGCCTAAAAAAAACAGATGATCAAAATGGCTGAAGACCTTATTACCTTGATCAGGGGTACCCATCCCCCTCCAGATAAGAGGTCTAGGCAAGACACTGATTGACTCTTCAGATAAGGTTTCTGTTTCTTCTGATTCCTCTTCTGATCAGGAATTATCTATACCTCCCTGAGAGAATTCAGATGCTGAGGAGTCCATTCCATCTGCATCTCCTCCTGAGGATTATTCATTTGGAGAAACCTTGCATACTTTGAGGGAGCATTTCCACTGGGAGAGTCAAGACTTCTCAGAATCAAAAAAGAGGCTCAGGGATTTCCTTCTCCCTCAGCACAAGCCTTTAGCCATCCCCCCTGTTGTAGACATTGTGGGTGATGTATTGTTGGAGTCGAGCTTGACCCCTGACTCCTTACCTCCGGCTCCCAGTAAGCCTGACCGATATTACAGGGTCCCTGACTCACATAAATTTTTATTTAGAAACCCTGCTGCTGATCCTGAAACTATTTCATAGGGTCCAAAGGGAGTTAAGGCCTCAACAGCAAAAAATCCTACCCCCTCTGACAGAGATTCAAGGGCACTAGACAGATGGGGGAAAAAAGGTTTATATATCTGCAACCTTGGCAATCGGGGCCTTAAACTGCCAATTTCATATGCTTAAGTACCAACAACATGTTATGGGATTGCTGAAACAGAAAATGATTATTTCAGAATGTACAGAACATAAATAATTGCAGGAATTATTGCATGCAGCTGAACAAGTTGGAAAGCATACTTTGCAATGTGGTTTTGATTACTTAGAGGCCTCCTGCAGGGCCACAGTTACTGGATCTGTGATTAGGAGGCATGCCTGGTTAAAGGAACAAAATTTGCCTGATCATGTTAAAGCTAAATTGTTAGATGCACCTTTACAGCATGATTCTCTCTTTGGTATTAAGGCAGAAGATATTTTAAAGAAAATGGAAGACAAAGCTAAGTCTACACAAACTGTTAGACTTCTTACAAGTGCAGCCACCAAGATTCAGTAGACACTGGCCTACAAAAAAGTAGTCCTTTCCTGTGTCAGAGCTCAGAGGGGCAAATCCAGATGCCCTAAGGGTTTGAGATGCTAGGCACAAGACTCATACAGGTCAAAGCAATGGGGTGCTTCCACCTCCAAATCTGGAGGAGATAAAGCGCAAACCTACAGAAAGCAATCTCAATGACTTCCCTCTGCCTACACCAAGCACTTATCTTTTGGCAGCACCCATAGGGGGGAAATTAGCACTTTTTGCTCAAAATTGGCAGTTAATAACCCAGGACAAGTGGGTACTAAACATCGTATCACAGGGATACAGATTCCATTTCCATACTCTCTGCCAGTGGCAAATGGCCAGATCTGCCAAAGAAAATCAATGGGCAGTGGCACAAACAGGTTACGTCCCTCATGGATATGGGGGCCATTCAGACAGTACCAGAACAGGAAAAAGGACAAGGTTTCTACTCAAGATTGTTCTTAGTATCCAGATAGGACAAGGCCTGGCGGCCAATATTGGATTTATCGATTTTGAACACATACCTGGACATTCCAAAATTCAAAATGCTGACTTTGCAGCAGCTTCTGCCCATGCTGGGCAGGAATGCTTGGCTGGTGACTTTAGACTTAAAAGAGGCATACCTGCATGTCCCAATAAGGCAATCGTGCAGAAGATACCTCAGATTCAAGGCTGGCTTAATGCATTACCAATTCTCTGCACTGCCCTTTGGCTTATCTACTGTGCCCAGGGTCTTTACAAAGTGCCTGGCACCAGTAATTGCATTTTGCAGGCAAAAGTATGCAGATATATCCCTACTTGGACGACTGCCTCATTCAAGCAGAGAACAAGGACACTCTTCTTCGACACCTGGCATTTGTGAAAACGCTTCTAACGTGCCTAGGGTACACAAACTAAAAGAAATCACAACTGGTACCCTCTCAAGATAACATTCCTGGGTGCAAGCTTGGATGCATCTGCCCAGATGGCTTACCTCACGCCAGACAAGCAAAGGCAACTGACTGCTTACTTCAAACTGATAGCAACAAAACTCTAGTCTTCTGCAAGGCAGATTCTGCAGGCTCTGGGCTTCATGGCATCCTGCATCCTACATCCTACTAATTCCATATGCAAGACTGCATATGAGGAAACTTCAATAGTACCTAAAAAGTTTATGGAGTCAACATTCACACAGTCTGGAAACAATGATTCCTCTCATTCCCTGCCTACAGCAGGAGTTTCTGTGGTGGGCAAAGGCATGTCACCAAAACATGGGACTGCCCTTCACTCTACCCCCTGCCAGCCAAACCTTAACAGACTCATCAGATTATGCCTGGGGGGCCCACATGGCAGGAAGATGCATTCAGGGCTTATGGACACCAAAAAAAATGCATCTACATATCAACCAGAAAGAGATGGTAGCTATTCAAAATGCCCTAGCAGCCTTCAAGGACTTTATCCAGGACAGCTACTGATAAAGAACGACACCACCACAGTCATGTGGTATATAAACAAGCAAGGGGGCACACACTCATACCCCCTTTGCAGATTAGCCATGGCACTGTGGGAGACTGCTTTGACCTACCAAATACATCTTCAAGCTTAATTCCTGCCAGGAAAACAAAACACACTGGCAGACTTAAGCAGAAACCTTATGGATCCTCACAAGTGGAAACTAAATCCACATGTCTTCAGCATAACAGAGAGGTGGGGGAGCCCAGACACAGATCTATTTGCCTCTCCTCAAAATTATCAATTGAAAATATTCTGCACAAGGGCTCATCACAGACAAGCCTGGAAAGTGGACGCCCTATCCTTCAGTTGGAAAAACCTATCACTTTAAGCCTTTCCTCCTCTGCCTCTTCTACCAAAGGTCCTCCTAAAAATCAGACAAGAGAAGCCAAAGATATTAATTTCCCCGGACTGGCCCCGCCAATACTGGTACCCAATCCTAAGGAACTTGGCTCAATGCCCAGCTTGGACCTTGCCTCAAAGACCACAACTACTGTCCCAGAAAAACAATCAGCTCCTGCACAATCAACTACAGACTCTGAACCTGGCAGCATGGCTAATCATGTAGTCTTACAAATGACACCTCTCCGTAAAGCTGTGATGGATGTCATTTTGGAAGCTAGAAGGACTAGTACTAGAAAATCTTATGCTGACAAATGGAAGAGATTCTGTGCTTGGAATCGATCACAAGGAACGGATACAGCAGAACCAAATATTCTTCAGATATTACAGTACTTAACTGAGATGCTTGACAAAGGCCCATCTTTCTCATCAATCAAAATACATGCATCTGCCATTTCGGCTCATTACAATACAGAGCCACCAATCTTTTCTCATTCTTTACTAAAGCAGTATCTTAGAGGAGCCAAAAATTTAAGGCCTCCTAGAAGATCACCATTACCTGCATGGGACCTCAATTATGTGTTGGAAAAGCTCACCCTGCCTCCATTTGAACCAGCTGCTACCGCTGATCTAAAGTTCTTATGGAAAACAGCTCTGCTACTAGCAATTACTTCAGCAAGAAGTGTTTCAGAGCTGCAGGCCCTCATGGCTGTAGAGCCTTTTATCATATTTTACCCAGACAGGGTGTCTGAGGACAAATCCTACTTTTATGCCTAAGGTGGTTTCCAGTGTGGCTCTTAACCAAGCAGTTCATCTGCCAACTTTTTATCCAAATCCGCAGAACAAGGGGGAGAGAATTCTGCATTCCTTGGATGTACACAGACAGCTAAGATTCTACTTGAGCAGGACAAAAGCTGTAAGATTACTATTACTACTACTACTAAAATTACTAGTGTCATATGCTGCAGGATCAGAAGGAAAGGCTATTTCAAAGCATGCAATTTTAAAGTGGATAAGCCACGGCATCCGTTTCTGCTTCTTACACCATGGTAAACCTGTGCCCAAGGGTATTAGGTCTCATTCCACCAGAGCGCAGCTACTTCAGCAGCCTTTCTTAGAGGAGTACCAACCAAAGACATTCTAGAGGCTGCTACTTGGAGTTCTGTTCACACCTTTACAAAGCATTACCATTTGCCTCTCTACTCTAAGTCCAGGGCAGGCTTTGCCACTGCAGTGCTGCAGGGCCTTATAGCCGCACCTAATGCTGTTTAGCTCCAGCCTCCCAACCATAGCTTTGGGATTCTACCCAAATGTAATGACTGCAACAGTGAAACACTAAGAACATAGTACAGATGTTCATCGTGCATACAGCTGCAGTAATCACATATGGGTTCTCTGCCGTCAGGCGGTCCCTCGGTCGGCCGAATTCCAAAGTCTAGGTCCGGCGTCGGTTGTTGTCGCCTTCTTCCCTGACGTCAGTGCGACAGGAGTATATAAATCACAGCCGATGCCATATTCTCCAGTCTTTTTTGCCACGCGGTGCCCGAAGCAGAAGCAGTTCGCAAGTGCCGGTCGGCCAGCTCCTAAATTTACAAAAAAATCGGAAAACGAAGTCTTCATTAAAGCTAAGTACCCCGTTGGGGAAACTTTTCTTGCCTCAAACCGATGTCAGACAAAGTTAACAATTGTATTTCTTGTGGGAAGCAAATACCGCATAAGGATTTCCATTTCCTCTGCATACCTTGTTTAGGCCCAGACCACGACGTCTCGGGCTGTCGCTTTTGCGCTACTTTCAATAAACACACTATTAAGCGTCTGGCGGAGTTCGCCCAACATTATTTTGGTAAAGCCTTTGATTATAAAATGTCGTCGGATACTCAGACTACCATTTTGTCCTAAAAACGAAAGGACAAGGACCGACACGTGAGGTCCGCGGTCTCCACCGACACCATGCCAAAACCGGCTACACGTGGTCCGGTTCTCAGCGAGATGCCTATGCAGTCCCTGACTACCGACTACACTTCCTTGGCGGTGTCTTCTGTACCCGAGACCGCTGGTACCTCTGCCCTTACTCAGACTACAACCACCGAAACCACAGTGAGTGTTGAGCCTCCTAATGTGGACAGGTCCACTTCCACCCAGGGTGTATTTAGACCCTCTTCTTCCTTTTCCATTAAGGCCTTCACTAAGTCCAAATCAGCCATGCATCCCAAGAGGCCTGTTGCACAGGGCCCATCCCCAGGCCCCATGCCTAAAAAGCAGATGCTTAAAATGGCTGAGGATTTAATTTCCTATATTAGGGGTTCCCAACCCCCTCCAGACAAGAGACCCAGAGTGGAGGAAGACTCTCCCTCTTCTGAACAGGGCTCCATTTTCTCAGAACATTCTGATGTGGAGGAACACTCGTACTCCCCTTATGAAGATTCTGATGCAGAACAGTCCATTCCTTCTGTATCTCCCCCAGAGAATTTCTCTTTTGGGGAAACCTTGCACACCTTAAGGGAACACTTCCATTGGGAAGGCTAAGACTTTTCTGATTCTAAGAAAAGGCTTAGGGAATTTCTTTTGTTACCTCAACACAGACCTCTGGCTATACCTCCTGTCCTGGACATTCTTGATGAAGATTCTGATGCAGAACAGTCCATTCCTTCTGTATCTCCCCCAGAGAATTTCTCTTTTGGGGAAACCTTGTACACCTTAAGGGAACACTTCCATTGGGAAGGCTAAGACTTTTCTGATTCTAAGAAAAGGCTTAGGGAATTTCTTTTGTTACCTCAACACAGACCTCTGGCTATACCTCCTGTCCTGGACATTCTTGATGAAGATTCTGATGCAGAACAGTCCATTCCTTCTGTATCTCCCCCAGAGAATTTCTCTTTTGGGGAAACCTTGCACACCTTAAGGGAACACTTCCATTGGGAAGGCTAAGACTTTTCTGATTCTAAGAAAAGGCTTAGGGAATTTCTTTTGTTACCTCAACACAGACCTCTGGCTATACCTCCTGTCCTGGACATTCTTGATGATGTTTACTCGGAGGCTTGTCTTAATCCGGATTCCCTGCCTCCTGCACCAGTCAAACCTGATAGATACTACAGAGTCCCTAACTCTCACCAATTTCTTTTCAAAAGCCATAATGCTGACCCTGAAACCATTTCTCAAGGCCCCAAGGGAATGAAGGCCTCTACTGCCAAGAATCCACTACCTTCTGAGAGAGAATCTAGATCCTTAGAAAGGTGGGGGAAAAAGGTATACACCTCGGCCACCCTAGCCATGAGGGCCTTAAATTGTCAGTTCCATATGCTTAAATATCAACAGTTTCTGTTATCACAATTAAGAAACAAAATGTCTCAACCTGAGCAACCAGATTTGAAGGAATTGCAGGATATGATGCATAGTGCAGAACAAGTGGGTAAACACACCTTACAATGTGGTTATGATGCCTTAGAGGCCTCGAGTAGAACTGCTGCTACAGGAGCAGTCATTCGTAGACATGCCTGGCTTAGGGAACAAAGCTTGCCTGATCATGTTAAAGCTAAACTACTAAATGCTCCTTTACAAAAGGATGTGCTATATTTGGTACTAATGCTGAGGAGATACTACGGAAAATGGAAGGAAAAGCTAAATCTATGCAGACTGTCAAGGCTTTTCTACAGGTACAGCCACCTCGTTTTAGCAGAAATTGGCCTTCAAAAAACTGGTCCTTTCAAGCCACGGACAAGCCCCAGAGAGGTAGATACAGGCGCTCAAGGGGCAGGGGACAATCTCAAGGAT